>NC_056729.1:1672863988-1673096488 GCF_019279795.1 Protopterus annectens
ACCCTCCGCAACTCCGTCTGTCTCTGCCACATACCTATGCATCACGGCCGCGGCGGCACCCAGCATATACATATTAAAAGTTCCCCGTCTGTTTACACCCTACGGTGCGGCGTTTGGGAAATCGCTGTGTGTTGTGTGCATTCACATTTAATACTGTTGTGCTGTATACCGGTGATGTCATTGGGTGTGTCTGTGACTGTATCCACGGATTATTTCCGTGGTTTTACGCTTGCAACTGCAACGGTACTGCCTGTAGTGTTACATTACAGTTGCCTGCATTGCCTTTGCCTGGCATCTTACATTACTGCATCCTGCAGGCACATGGCATATGATGCATTTTATCTGCAGCCGCAGTTATGCTACCTCTGTACTTGGCTGTGCTATTTCGGTTCTTTGCTCTTTGCATTTCTACTACATCCCCTACTATCTTTGCACTCATATGCCTCCCCTTTCCCGTTATGCAGGAGTCTGCATGCAGAGTTATCAGCTGCCGGCGTTTGCCCTTCCTGCATTGATTGGTGTTAATTGCTCATTACGGATCCATTTACACTGCTTCCGCATTTCCTCGTATTCTCTGCATTACCTTCCTATATCCGTGGTTGTTGACGGTGAGGCCGTCACATGACTGGTTTAGGAAACGTAGTCATCCTCGTGCACATGCATTTGTACGCGCATTCTGTACTCTCAGCGCATCTATTTCCTAACACGCCAGTCCTGATGCTGTGATGTGCATTGTACAGCCCAGATTTGCTGACCTCCAATATCCTTCCTCCTACAGTGGCACACCCCTCTGTGGTTGACATGTATCTCGTGTAGGCCACTCCTCGGTGTAGTACCGCTCGCCGCTTGCTCCATCCTTACGCGGCGCGTTTTGCGATTCACTATTATCTGCCTCATTTGCATGGAATTGACTACTAATACATGGACACCGCCACCACTCCTTGACAACCATTGCGCTGGGGTTGCAGCTTTACATACATACTATGGTGTGTGGTGGCTGTGCAGCTGATTTGTGTTCTACTGCTCTTTTAGGACATTGTCATATTATTTCATTTTTTTGCAACTTCTGTGCACATATCCCGGGGGTCTGCTGTTCTTTCTACATACGTGCCATTTATGTCATTTTTTACATTTTGTGCATATTTTCTTTGGACATTCTCGGTGCCTTTCCACATTGGCATATTGCACCTATATGATACCTGACTTTGACAGCCTTCCGTTACTCCTCTGGTATGTTTGGGTAAATGTAAACCGTTTTTTTTGGTTTACATTGCCGTGCGCTTACGCTTATGCCTCGCCACTGTGGATCGCTATTTGCCCTCATTTGCATGGTGCAATACCGCACACAGTGTGTTTTGCATACCTCGCCGGGCGAGACGGTCCGGCGCACGCCGGTAGGGCACGTGGAATTCATTCATACCTGAATCGCTAAGCAGCCATATTTGGCGTTATAACGCCGACGCTATGCTGGCGCCTGGCGCAAGGTTCATGAATCCCGGGGTTAGTGTCTCTCAGAGAGTTCTTAAATTAATATCTCAAATTTTACTGCTGGTAGCATTTAGCATCCACCTGTGAAAATACATAAACATGGGTTTTCTTAGATCTAAGGTAGATCCTGGAAGTCATAAAACAATAAAAACACTTCCAAAACAATACAGTGAACCTCTAGTTCTAGACATTATGTCTGTTACTGCATGGAAATGGAAAGATAACATCCTTTTATTGCATGTCTATAAAGTAATTTAATTTCAGCTATTTTTCTGAAGTTACCCTCTGGTGTTCCGATTTCCATTGTTAAAATATATACATCTAAACAGTTACAATAGTGCAGTACATTTCTGTTCTAATCCAGTACGGTACACTGTGGTTATATTTTTTTAAGCTCAGTACTTCGTAAAATACCTTTTCAACACACACTTCTGTACCAGCAGTTTGATATACACATAACATACAGTTCTAATACAGTTGTAACACAAGTATCTTACATGAAGCATGTTGACATTCACAAATGACACATAGCCATTTACAAAATTCCAGACAGCTGTGCTGGCAGTCTCTCTCTCTATGTCACAATTCTATATAAATCATGCTGATATTCACAAATGCCATATAATTATTTACAAAATTCCAGATATCTAATACATAAACACACACGCACACACACACACACACACACACACACACACACACACAAACACACACACACACACATATATATATGTGTGTGTGTGTGTGTGTGTGTGTGTGTGTGTGTGTGTGTGTGTATATATATATATATATATATATATTTATATATATATATATATATATATATATATATATATATTTTTTTTTTTTTTTTTTAATAAGTTTTTACCTTCGACATATAGAAAATAGCTGGTAGTGAAATAAAATGTTAAAGGTGCCAGGAAAGAGTGAGTTATTCACACATAGCTATATTTCATATAACATGTGGTGGACTTTCTAAGCAGTTCTTCAGACTGCAGTATGTGGCTTTTGCCAAGATTCATGTTTTCCAGACTGAAAACAAAGCAGCTTATTTCACAATACCATCAGGGTGAGTGTTATACTACAAAACGGTAACACTGCAGTGAACTTTCCTTAAAAGTCATTGCCAGCTACTGCAACCAGAAGCAGTGAACTACTCTGAATGACATTAAACAAATCAATTTTATCTGTGTTGTAGGCTGGCATGTAATTATATTTTAGTCAATATGCTTTGCAATCAAAATAATGCTACTTTAAACAAAAAGCTACACCATAATGATGCGTCTTTTCTGTATTATTCCTTCAGCATTTTGCCACACTAGACCATACACGTATTTTCTTCATCTCTGCATGGGGTAAGCAAAAATCACAGTCATGCTGACATTTTTGAAAGAGCATGCCTATTATATACAACTCTGAATTAAAAAAGAAAAACGAAAAAATGTTTTCACCAATTTTTAACCGTCCCAGATACCACTGTCTTCAAACATTCCTTTGTGCCTTTTGTGTTTCTTATATAAACTGAAATAATGCATTTCATTTACTGTCATCTCACTGAAACTTTTTAAAGTAGGCCAGAGATGTGAGCAAAGCCACTAATTTATCTCTACATGAGGGCATGTTGAATATATGTCCTGTGTAGGGCATGAAATGCAACATTCGGCATTAGAAGAACTCTAAAGAAATAATAATACAGTCGGCAATATAACAAATGTCAACCAAGCCATTTCATCAAATCCAGAAAAGGATCAAGTACAACCCCCTCCAGTACAGGGGAAAATGCAGATTAATAACTGCAGGTAGTGAAATTATATTATTTATTTTAGGCAAGTAACCTCTTTTGAGGGGAGACCCAAGGTGGAACTTTTACTACTTGCCTTCTATTGTCTCTTTAGTCAGTTAGTACCTGGGCTGTGCCTGAAAAGGGTCTATTGTAATCAGTGTACTTCCCTGGTAAACAAACTAACTAACTAACTAAATAAATAAACAAATAAATAAATAAGAGTGGGAGACATATACCTATGGTGGGTTATTTTCATAGTCAAAATAACAATAACAGTTTATTGGCTAAAATTAGACCAGACAGATAGATAGTTGAAGCAGTCAACAAATTTAGATGAAAATAACTAGATACTTAAAAATTCATGAATCTCTTTCTGTGCCTACAACAGTACCTAAGATATACCTTCACAAAATATCACCAGTCTGTTTCATTTATTAAAGAAACAGGAATTATGCAGCATTTATTTTACATATCTTTAATATGACATGTTTTGGTACATACATGCTTTATACTGTAATCCAATTAGTAATGCGTCTTTAAGTACCTTTGTGGCTGAGGAGGGCTAATACTGGACCTGTAATAAAAGATACTGAGCCAGACTCAAAGAGAGCAAGGCATACCAAGGGCAATATGGAGAGTGACTCATTCACATCACTGTCAGGTGCATGATTTCCTACAGAATGCCCTGCTTGTTAGGAGCAGTTCAGGTCTCCATAATCATAAATGCATGACCTACACTAACCTGCTCAGTTTGCTGTATATATTTTAGTGGGTCACTGCCTGGGGAGTGAAAAGTGCACATATAGGATAGACATCATAGGGTCTATATTAGACGACCAAAGGCACAGTCTTGGTCGAACTTAAAACGCTGAAAATGCAAAATATTGAAGCAGCTGTTAAGCAAATTCTTTCCTTGGGAAAGAATTTGCTTGACCGCTTCGGTACTTTGCCATTTTCGGCACTGTAGTGCGGTCTTGGAGTTGGTATATTTAAGTGGGGGGTGGGGGTCAAAGCCCCCCACTTAATGTAATGTTTGAAATTGATTTTTATTTGTTATTTTTTTTTGTTGGAACAGTGATTTTTTTCCCTTGGAAAAAAATCGCTGTTCTGACACTTTGACATTGCGAGCCTCCGCTTACATAGGGTTGATCAATCACTGTTCACTTTTTTAAGCATTCAGTAATTTAATATAGACCCCACATCATAGGGATTGTATGCATCCAACAAAGTACAAGAAGCACTTGAGGTTGCGGGATAGCATTTTTGAAAGTCCAGACCTATAGGCTATACAGGATTCTTTCAAAATAGTTTAGAGAGTATACCTCAGAGATCATAGAGTAAAACAACTGTGGCCCAGATATCTACAGGATACAGGTAGTATGTAAGGTAAGAAGTGTGTAATTTTATGGTGTGCTCAGCAATGCAAGTAATGGCAGATTAAGTGCAGCTATGACCCTTGGTGGTTTTCAAATCATGGGCCTCTCACATACTTTTTTTTCTTTGGACCATGCATACATGTTTATGCTATTTTTGACTCACCTTCCTGATTTATGACTACTCAATCTGTTATCGTTATCAGTAAATGTTTGCATCCATTAAATACAGCCACCTTGTTGTATACACCTCCAGTATCCAACTGTGATAAAAATGGCCATCTACTCCACAGACAACCCTTGTACCCAAAAATTATAGCCTCATTCTGAACTATGCATACTTCAGCTGTCTTGACACTGGTTAAAAATAATTGAAACAGTAATGCATTTCAAATTTATATCATACAAACACACTGTAGCCTACGTATTCAAATATTATTTCACAGAAATGTGCAGTAGTCCTGCAAAGACTGTTTAAAGTCAGCAAACAAGAGGTTAAGCTACTTTTGTCCACAGACAATCTCAAACCATATCCACATCTCATCTGATTGTGAAAAGATACCTTTCAACCTGCACAAGAAACAGGGACAAGTCCAAAAAGTAATGAAAAACAAGGACACAGAACCAGAGACAGATTTATTTAGAGAATTGATAGAATAACAGTTTTTGCATTAGCATGCATTTTCTGAGAGATATGGTTTGAAACTGAAAAGTCTGTCATTTTCTAATGACTACAATCTTCAGTGATTTGCCACAAACCACCAATTTTACAAATAACATACCAAAATGCATGGAAACATAAGCGGCATTATGAAAACTATGTACTCCTGAGAACTGTGTCATTTCAGCTTTGTTTTATATAAACAATAGCCACAAATGTTCCAACATATTTCAGACAAATACACATTAGCCCCACATGGCTAACTGAGCAAATGACCATAGAGTAAGGTACTTTCAGTCACAAACAGACCTCACTCCCCACCCAGCACAATTATAACCACTTTGTCATGTAAACCTTGTGATGTTCCCCCTGTCTGAGACAGAATCCTCACCACTAACACTTGAGAGGGACATTCACTTGGAACAAAATAGGTAAGATACACACAGTATTTCCAAAAGCACAATTTCCCTTAAGAGCACACAGGGAATACACTCAGTCCATCTGTATTTCTCTTTCTGTCTCCTTCAGGTCCCCAGTAAGACTCCCCACTGGCACAGCTATAGAGCTGAGTCCTCAGCCAAGTGTCCAAGTCATGTACTCCAGCACTCTCTCTGTGAAACCAGTGCTTTGTGTCCCTGATGCGCACACTCTTTGAGATTTGATTTTCACACACACACACACACACACACACACACACACACACACACACACACACACACACACACACACACACACACACATACACACACATACACAGACACACACAGACACACACACATGGGAAAGGCTGGCACAGATTTACTAGCTATGCCTCCTTCTGCACAGGGTATAAGGTAATTACTGCCACCAGACACTCCAAAGCCAGCTTCTCTAAGGCTCTTATAAGGGTACCCAATTATACAGAGTGAAATTAATACTAATACTGCGGTGGTGGTGCTGCAGTAATGTTGTCGCCTCACAGTAAGACGTAGTCCTGCTCGATTCTCAGCTAGAGCGTCTTCTGTGTGGAGACATGTGTGAATGGGTGTACTTTCATTGAAGGTTGTGCATCAGGGCCGGCAACTAGGCACATAAAAATCTACTGCCAATCATTAGCGGACCGGAGTTCTGCTGTGGCGACCCCTAACCGGGAAAAGCCGAAAAACACAACAACAAATGGTACAAATGGTACAAATGGTAGTGTTTGGCCAATGCAGTGGCCACAAAGTCACCAAATAGAAGTCCTCTCAAAGTTTAACATATTCTCTGATGGAACAGCCTCAGTGAAAAGTTTAAATATATTTAATAATAAATGATAAAAGAAGAGGAAAATACAGATTATCTATTTATAATAAACACCAGAGTTTCAATCACAGGAAATATTAAAACAACAAAGATGAATAGATTCACACAGATACAGACAAACAGTACTTAACTAATCTTGCTATAGTTTATTGACTGATCTAAAGAATTACTATTCCCTAGTTTACTTACTAGAGTAAAGCAAGATGAAGTGGGTGAGAGATCCTTTTATGTCAGGTTCCAAGAAACAGACTGCTTTGAGACTTCTGTCTCATATAGTATTAAAACATCCTTATAGAGCTGGCTTACAGAATGACATCACACACATCTAATCATATGACTTCTGGTTCCCATACTACACCCTTGGCTAGAAATTGAACCAGAATCTTGCACATATGTGTTACCATACACACAGATAGAGCTTTGCTAAGATAGCATCTGGAAGCCATAAAACCATTTCAACACTTCCACCCTTCCACGGTAGCAATTAGTTCACTGCTATGGACAATACAACAATAGGGGCCTGCTGGATAGGCCTTTGGGGTCCTGTATCCACATGGAACTGCACCAGGTGGATGCATCCAGGTGTCCCAGTGAACATGCCCCCAAACTCCTGTAACACTGCTCAGATTTCTCAAACATGGGTAGGGGATAGCCACTAGGACATTGATACCCCTTCCAGTCAGTCTGAGTCTCACTAAGGAGATCAGTCACCAGATCCCACTTAGACTCCTCCTGCCATCCACTGCAAATACATAGCATCAGGACCTCTCTATCATGGTAAGGCATCATCATGTTAACATGTTACAATTTGTGCCCGTACCTCCTGCCTAGCAATTCTACCATGTAGTTAACATCACTGACTGACCTTTCTTAACACTTTGAAGGGTCTCTCCCAAGCTGCCTGCAGCTTACTGTGTCTGACTTGAATGAGAGCCATAACCTGCTGTCCCTCAGCATACTCTCAGGCTCGAGCATTTCTTTCATACCAGACCTTTTTCTGCTGTTGAGGTCTTGCCAGGTTCCCCTGGGCCAAGCCCATGAGCTCCCTAAGCCTTGTCCTGAGGTTTAGGACATATGCTACAACAGACTCCTTGTGGGATTCACACTCAGTCTCCCAATTATCACAAATCAAATCTAAAGCCCCCCACTCCCTATGCCCATACAGCAACTCAAAGGGTGAAAACCCTGTGGATTCCTGGGGTTCCTCTCTGTATGGAAACAGCAAATGAGGCAAATATCTGTCCCACTCTCTTACTTAAACTGGTCTGAAAATGCCTGTAGCATGGTCTTTAGTTTAGACTTTAACTTATTCCCTCCAATGGAGGTCAGGAAGTTTGAACTGTAACTTCCAATGGGTGGAACCTAAGCCTTTTAACAGAATCAAATTATGTCCTGATATTTCAAACAAATGTTCATATCTCTGAACCATAGGGGTTATGAAACAAGTATAAATGGCAAATTCTTTAGCACAAACTAATTTTATAGTGGTAGTATTCTGAGTCTATATCATATTCTTGTACGATGTAAATAGCGAACGCTATTTCATCATACCGATAATATCGAAACAACAAAATATTGAACAGACGGAACAGCAATTTTTTTCCCAGGGAAAAAAATTTGCTGCTCCATAAAGAAAAATAAACTTAAACACAAATTTAAGTGGGGGGCTTAGACCCAATACCCCCCATGTGGGTGGCTGTGTCCCCCACACCCCCCTACTTAAATATACCAACTCCAAGATTGCACCATAGTGGATGAAATGGTAAAATCCTGAAGACAGCCCACCATTTTTTTTCCCTGGGAAAAAATTCGATGTTCCGTGACTTCGCTATTTTGCCATTTCAACAGTATCAGATCGACTAAATAGCATTCTCTATTTAGACCATTCAATAACATCATATAGACCCAGTATTCTTTAGGTTCTAGGTCTTAAGCAGAATTTTATAAGTCACACTAAACACAGTAACAATTACATTTGTAATATTCTGTAAAAAACTTACACTATCTCAGCAACCACTCAAGTTACACATATACTGTCAGCAGCATTTTATTCATCTATCTCAGTGCTTTCATATGAGGCTAAGTAGTTCTGTCTGTGTTACTTGGTTGTTGAGATATTTAGAAAAATGAGAAAATTATATTGAAATAAATTAACATCATAAAAACAACAGTTAATATCTATTTACGTGCACTAGACAGAGGTGAAATATTAATGCAGCTGAGTTAGCCATTGTGTAAGCTTTAAGATGAAATCTTATAAAACCTTGTAGATAGCATGGTTTTGGAATTATTGATGCAAATATGAACAAGCAATATTTGACATCTAGAGCCGTCAGTAGGAGTTAACTGCAGATGTACGTGGAAATGCCACTTGAATGTAATGGGTTTAACCTCTTCACAAGACCATTAGTCTGGGGATGTTAAGGGGTGGTCTTTAGGTGCTTCACCCCACAGTACTTCCACAGACAAGCCAGCAGGTCAGACATGAAATTGGCACCTCTGTCAGTTAGTATTGCTCTCAGGAAACCTACCTTGCTGAAAATCTCTAGCAAAGCATTTGCCACCTTCTCTGACTTGATGGAGGACAGAGCCACTGCCTCAGGGTATCTGGTAACATAATATATTAACACCAAGATATATTTCTTCCCTGTGGAACATGAGGTACACAGAGGCCCTACAATATCCATAGCTTCCCTCTGAAATGGCTCCTCATTCACAGGCAAAGGCATCAAAGCAGCCTTTACCTTGTCTTCTGCCTTAACTACTTTTTGGTACTGCTCACAGGTCCTGCAGTACCCTGTTACATCCCTTGCAATCCCAGTCCAGTAAAAGTTCTGCATAATGCATCTCTTGGTATGCTTTAGTATACTTTATGCCCATATGACCTGAAAAAGGAATGCCATGGGCTATGGCTAGAAGTGCCAGATGGTAGGCTATAGGCACTACCAACTGCTGTATCACCTGACCCTCTAGCCCTCCCTCAGGGTTCCACTCTCTATACAGTAACCCTTTGTTCCAGTATGCAGACTCCCCTTTCCTAGAGAATCAGGTGCCTCTCTAGCTACCTTTCTCAAGCCTCCTAGTCTAGGGTCCAAGAGCTGAGCCTGTCTAAACTCTATCTTTGTAATTTTTCCCAGCTCCTCTTCCACAAGAAGTCTGGTATCCTTTGACAGTGGTGTCTCCCTGTCAGTCTGGGTACTACCACTAACCTCTGCCCTTGCAGTCCCTCTGTCCAAGAGAACATCAGTACCCACAAGCAGCTGTGACTCACCTTCAGGCTCACTGCTACAGGGTAGCTCCCTCCCTGAAATAGCCAACTCACCAGCCCTGGCTTCAAGTGTGGAGGGGGTCTGTCTGGGTCTCCCCCAGGTACCAGACCCACATGCCTGCCTTCAAGCCTAACTGCATGTAACTGCATGCACACACGGTATTGCATTATCAAAATCATTCCCTATCAAGGCATCTGCAAGGATATCCTCAAACACACCTACTTGCTTGCTTCCTTTTCCACCCTCCCAGTCAAGGTGAACCCTGGCCAAAGGCATTTGGAATGGGGTCCCTCCAAAAGCTCTGACTGGAGTGGACTGCCCATACAAGTACTGCTCCTCTTTAACCACTGCAGGCTTCACAATGATTATGTCAGGGGCAGTGTCTCTCTTAGCAGTGACCTGTTTTTCATCCAGTAACATTGGATATAAACTCTCGTGAGAGTTTGGTACCCATGTTGTCTCCAGACAACTTACCATGGGCATACTGTTATTCCCACTTGCTGGCTCCCCCTCCTTCTGTTCCCCACCTTGCTTCTGTGGATTTCTATATGATAAATCACTGGCTACATGTAAAATATTTAACCCTTGATCCTGGCCATGTACTTGAACTAGTGGCTTCCCCTGTTACTGGTGGACTCTGTTGGGGTGGTTTAGGCTGCCCACCATGGGTTCACTTAGATACATGTACAATACTTGGTATCCCCTTTCTGTGCAGTGATGCCCTGCTTGTTAAGTCGAGATCCCCTTTTTCCCCTAGCTCATCTGCAGAGTTGCACTCTCGGTCTGCCAACCTGATTGTTATGTTCTCAGGCAAAGTGCTATAGTCTTGTTCCCTCACCAAAAGGTCTGCCAGCTCTTCAAAAGTGGTGAGCTGACACTCTCTCACCCACCTGTGAAACTAAGTGCTTAACTCAGCAATATAATCACACACATTTTCATCTTCCTTGTGTCTATGCTCACGAAACATTTTTCTGTAAGCTTCAGGTGTTAACTTAAAGCATTTGTAGTAAACAAAGTTTGACTTTAATCATAATTTAAACAATCAATATCAGACAATTTAGAGACAGCAGTAACAGCTTTACTATGGAGTAAGGGGGTCATGAATTGTACCCAGAGCCCTTGGTCAACTCTATACTGTTTACATGCTCTTTCAAATATATGAATAAAACTATCAAAATTATCACCTTCTGTAAATCGTGGAAGAAATGTACTGACCTTTATTGCTCCTGGGGTTCAGTTATTCCCTTCACCATTACCTCTATGATCCTGGGGAAGGGTCAACATCTCCCTCTCATATTGATGCTGATTCTCATTTTCTTCAGCCTCCAAATGCCACAGTTGTTCTGCTGATTATAATTCCCAGTGTTTGGCATCCAGTTCAAGCCTCCTTAACTCCAGATGGATTTTTAAGTCATCTGAGGAAAAGGTGAACCATCCTATTTCTGAGGGCTGCAAATTTTCAATATTAGATTGGTTATTCTCCTGGTTGCTGGTGTGAGCTGCAACCAAGGCTGAAATAATTTCCTCTTTAGTCAGGTTGACATGGACCAGTCCTTTGGCTTCACGCACATTGGCCAATTGGTTCTTTGTCAGCTTGCCATAATCCTCTGCTGACACCATTGCCTGCTTTTCCTGACTAAACTAAACTAACAACAACAACAACAAAAAAAATAAACCTGTTGTGATAATGAAACTCTGAATGCTTACCTTTTGGCTGCTGAGAATACATAGACCTTCAGTGACAACTCCCTACAGGTTACAGAAATTCAGTTAACATCCACACTACTGCTCACCAAAATGTGACGTCCCCTCTCTTGGACAGTAATCAAGGAGCCTAAATGTTGACACTAGAGAGGGATGTTCACTTGGGACAAATGTAGATACACAGTATTCCCAGATGCAGCTCTCTGCACCAAGCATAATCTCCCTTAAGAGCACACAGGGAATACATTCAGTCCGGGGTCTGGATTTTCCTCTCAGTCTCCCTCCAGGTCACCAGTAAGACTCCCCACTGGCACAGCTGTAGAGTTGAGTCCTTAGCCGAGTGTCCAAGTCAAATCCTCCAGCACCTTCTCTGTGAAAGCAGTGCTTCACGTCCCTGCTCCAAGCAGCTGACACACACACACACACACACACACACACACACACACACACACACAAACACACGGGAAAGCCTGGATTCCTAGTCCTTGTTTTCACAGACATTTTATCTCTGGTTGCAATCAGCACTGTAAGATGCAATATTTATGGTCTACCAGGTAATTTAATTTTAAACTGTTTTTCAAAGTTAGATGGACTGAGATTAACCTCTTCTCTTCCAGTATTCTCAGTAAAAACATGTACATTTAGTCAGTTACAATGCAGTCAGGACCCACTGTGGTACATTTTTTAACACAAGCAACTTTGCAAATACATTTTCAACACAAGAGTCTGTACAAATCAGCTTGATATACAAATGGCATATAATTATTTACAAAATACCAGCTAGCTGTGCTGGCATATGTTACACATCCACTGCCCTACTTCTCCTGGCATAGCTGGCAGTACTTCACATCATCACAGACCTCATCAAGTTCTGGTAATAATGATGATGATGATAATGATGACAATGACGACAATAATAATAATAATAATAATAATAATAATATGTCAACCTGTTAACAAAGGAATTGGAGACAAAACTAAAAATCAATGGCAAAGGCCCAAAATCAGACTTGTTTAAATACATACAATGTAAATCATACCACAGTACAAGGAAACAGTTAAATCCTTTCACCCCTAAACATCGGGACTTCATCAGAACCATATAGAATACCTAAAACTGGAACTGGATTTAAATAAGCTTACAAATTAGTCATGAGATCCAATTACAGATAAAAGCAACTATATGACAAAAGATAATCTATATAAGAACAACATTTCAATAATTAACATAACAATATTAGAAAACTTTGTGAACAAAAAAACTTCAAATATAAAATGACAATATGTTAAGTGAAAAGACTCCAACATATAAATGCAATTGATAATTTATCATTTATAATTTAGCAGCTCTAAATTTTAGAACAGGGAAAAAGACACCTGTTTGTTCAACCCAGAGTAGGCTGAGGCACTTAATCTTAGTAGCCATATTAATTTCCTGTATTCTATCCTTGTTTCTCAAGACCCCCCCCCCTATTGTTATATGTAACAACCTCTAATAATCCAAACAAGAATTTGGAAAAAGTGTGCCAACTGTGTGCATGTTTATAGAGGGAGTTATTTAAATTGCACAATAGTGTAATTGTGTTCAAAGATTCTCTTACAAAACTGTCATTCATTTTTACCAACATAGAAACATGGGCAACCAGAACGCAATACAACATGTGTGTGTGTGTGTGTGTGTGTGTGTGTGTGTGTGTGTGTGTGTGTGTGTGTGTGTGTATATACACACACAGATATATATATATATATATATATATATATATATATATATATATATATATATATATAAACTACTTTAAGGCACATCCACAAGGGAAATGTTAAGGTGGGGGAAAATTAAAAAAAAAGTAATAACGTCTTGCTCTCACCATATTTACAGGTGCCCGTAATTATTCCAGCCACATCAGTATTTATTTGATGTTCAAAAATGTTTTTAAAATTTTTACCCATTTTGTAAACCAAATTTGGGGTGTCCCCAAAGTCTTTAAAAATTAGTATATCGAAAAGGCGGAGCCTAGATAGCATTCTGAAAGCAGCACTTTTTCAGAGCTCCACAAAATTACTCTAAAAAAACAGGAAAATAATAACTTAATCCTAGAAAAAACTATCAAATATCGGAGATATCTATCCTTACCATCACCACACCAACTTTGGGAGATATGCATCAAAATTTACCTGTCAGAATTAGCTGGAGTTTAATATTCTACTGTGGAAATGAGTTCCTCAAAGAATTCTCATTCAGAAACAACACTGAAAAAATAAATTCAATTGATGTCTTCTACATTACAAGAATTATCCTTGAAAATGGACATCTTCAAAGAAAATCTTGAGAATTTAAAAGAAAACTCTCGAAAACAAACTGAAACCTTTAAAGAATTATTACATCAAACTAAATTATCTGACATTGAAACATCACTTTGTGACATAGAAGGGAGGCTTAAAGAAGAAGAATTCCAAGGTGAATTTATCCTGCAACAAAACAACTGACTTATTAATAAATTAGATGATCTGGAAAACAGAGAAAGGAGAACTAATTTAAGAATCTTCGGGTTACCAGAAAAGTCAGAAGGTGAAGATATTATCTTATTTTTAAACTCCTGGTTACCTGACATCTTAGGATTAAAGGAAGGTTTATCCTATGGTATAGCAAGAGCGCACAGAGCTATAGGGAAACCAATACCTTCCTCATCCATCTCCACACCAAGATCTATTGTGGTTGAATTTCTCTCTTACCAAGATAAAGAACTTGTACTTAAATCTGCATGGAGGAAAAGTCCACTGAAATATAAACATTCACAAATCAGATTTGACAACGATTATTCCTCCAGAGTTCTAGAAATGAGGAAAAAATCCTGGCCACTGGTGAAGTTACTTAAACCAAATAAAATAAAAGTCCAACTTACATATCCTGCAAAAATAAGGATTTTCTTTTCTAATGAAATGAGATCTTTTAATAATCTTGAAGAAGCAACAACATTCATTAAAAACAACAACATAATAGCAATTCCAAAGGACATGGACTGGACTTCAACTACCTCCCTGAAAAGATCACCTGAAAAAAATAATTGGACTAATGTAAAAAAAAAAAAGAACTGAATCTAAAAATGTTTCTTCTACTGCTTCTCTCAAAGAATCAACTAAAATATGAATCACTTGCTAAAAGGACAATAAAAAGTATGTATAATATTTTTTCTTTTCTGTTTTATCCTACTAGGTACATTTCTTGTGTGAAGCGTTTCCATTGCTTGGTTTTTGGCTTTCTCATTTCCTCTCACTCTAAAATTACATTTGTAGTTAGTATATAAACATTCTTCCAAATGTTAATAATTTTTAAAATAACTGTCTAATCATTATTTTTCCCTCATTGCTTGTCCATAGTAGTGAAATGGAAAGATGTGATACAGGAGAAAGACATTTTATTAATTTTCTATGAGAGTTGAGGGTAAATTGGTTAAAATGCAAAGCTTTATATGCTGTCACTGTACTCTCAGTTAAGCAAGACATTTGAGTTGCATACAGACTTGAGATTTTTCTTTAGTGATGAAGTGTGCTTTTAAAATAATATTAGACACAAGATATTTGCTTGCTGGTATATAAAAATACCTAACGTTCCTGCTTTTGCATTTATTTTCTGTGTTTTTTGAATTTACAATGTTCTTGAAGCCCGAGAACTGTCAGAAATATTTAATGTGTTGTCTACGAGCCCGCAAAAAGTGCTTATTGCTTTACATTAAGCTCGAACAGTCTATTCAGCTATATTAATGTAGGTGACATCAACAATGGTTACATTTGGTCTCTCAATCAAGTCATGTAGCTTTGAAGAGTCAGTAAAATAAAGCTGAGGGTGGGGAGGGAAGCATCAGATGGGGTTATAGGTTTTGGCTAGTGTGACACTCTATCCCTCACTCTCTCACCTGCTTTAATTCAGAGGTCCCTTTCTGATGAACGATACTCTTCTCCACTCCATTGCCCCTTTCTTCTTCTTTTCTCTTCACTTTCTGCATGTATCAAGTATCCCCTATGAGTTACCTAACATTAAATGATATTCTTCCTTGTGAGTCAGAAGGATTTGTGATAAAGTTGAAACACTACAGAGTATATCATTTTATGCACTTCCTCATCACTCTTAAAGTGATAGGCACACATTTATATACTTTATACTTGAATAGGAGATATAAAAAGGGAGGGGTAAGAAAAAGGAATGGGAAAAGATGAACAGCTCAGAGAAAGGAGGAAGGTACAGAAATGGAATGATCAAGTATGAAATTGAATAAGAAATAAAGAGTGTGACTAATCCACTCTTACTTCCTACTGACACACATACATAATCATACAAATACTTGGTTGTACACAAAGTTGTATAGACATTATCCCCAACCTTCTTTTGTTCACTGCCATTGTAGTGACAGTATTGATGCCAGGTTCCTTCATTATCAACGTCCATTATCATGGACACTGGCGTGCTTGCTTTATATGCCAGACACTGTAAATAAAGAGCACTGTCCTTTCTTATCATTTGCAAGTGTTGTAGTTTTCTATCTGTACTTGTCCTAATCTCAGTAAAACCACTGTATAGCCATGTGTCCCCACAGGGGCAAGCATTTGAAATATCAAGACCGGGCAGAGCATGATCCAAATTAAATAGATCGAATGGCTGAAAGGATGGACTTCATATAATAAGCTCAAGATTCCATTTCTCAGAATATTCAATTTTTTCCGAGGCATGGCTATCACTGAGTTGGTATATAAGTACACACACACACACACACACACACACACACACACACACACACACACACACACACACAAAAATAAATAAAGAGTGTGGCTAATCCTAGCACTTTAATGTTTGGTTCTCAAACTAACTGTCCCTTCCTATTTCTGATGTTACATATATTTTGCATTATCACTGCACATTGTGCTATAAACTATGAGTTAGTAATATATTAAACAAATTTAATCTAATCAATTTTGACCTTATGAATAAAAACACATTTCAAAGACTAGGAGAAATAAATAAAAAAGAATGATTAAAAAGCTACACCCTCAGAATAACCCAAATCTGCACACTTATTAAAGGAAATTTTATGTAGTTGGGTTCGGTGAAATCCGTACAGTCACTAAATGACAGTTTGTTATGTTAGATTCACTGAAGACCATAGACAGTGTATTAATCTGCTAGGAAATTACAATTCACATTCAGGATTATTATGGTTGTAACAGTGACCCTATCACAATATCAGTGAATGAAAGGTACACAGGTACATATTACTTGCTCCTTGTCTATATTGCTCACTGTTTTTAAGGTCACCTTTTCAAAGCAATCATCTGTTGTTGACAAGGATTGATTGAGTACCACTTTGCACTATGTAAGTCAGTTAAAATCCATTATATAATCTTATATATAAAGCTGAAAGCATGCAAATACATGTAACGTGAATGGAGCATAATACGCAATAGATTGTGTAAACTAGATGATGGCTCCTACATTTTAAGGTAACACAGGTTTTATCATACATTATTTTCTACAAAATAATATATGTACTCTTAACACCTTTTTGTCGATTGCAAAGTGAAATAAAAGATGAAACTATGCACTGTGTTACATATAATACATTATTCCTCAAAACTCAAGCAAAGTTTTGTTTGTTGGAATGCTTTAGTTTAGTTGTAATGGAACTTATGTTCCAGTTGACAGGTGATCTTGTTTGAGTGTTAAAGATGTACAATTAATTGTATAGCAAGGAGATGGAATACACTCTGAAGTTCACAAAGTGTACACCTTTATGAAATAAATGTAATAGCTGAGTTGATATCTGATTGTTGAACAATGTGTCAGGCCAGTTTTCCTGTAAACATGGACACAGCATATAGTAAATATGCATTCTAAGAAAATCTAGTAGCTTGGAGAGGGAGGGAAAGGGAAAAAGAAGGGGGGAAGAGAACTAATTTAATAGAATATCATTTGAAAAACCACTTCACACTGAATTATTTGTATAATGGTTATGTGGTTACAATCTTCACATATCAGAATGTCTTGTTAAACTCAAACTGGTTATAAATCAAAGAAAATCATAAATGTTACGACCACAGAAACTTTACATCAGTTAAGAGGTGATGAAACACGAAACTGAAATGTTTTGATATAATTAAAATTGTGTTGATAATTGAGTTAATAACCTCTTTACTCAGTGGAGTCATAATAACCTACTGCAAACTTAAAAGAACTCCAGTAAAATTTTAGAGAACTCAAGAAAAAAGTTTTGTTGTTAAGGCATGAGGGTTAATCTGATAGATATTCTTTCATCTATCAGATTAGGAATGATTAGCATTCCATGGTTATTAGAAAGTTTTTTGAAATGTTGGAATTTTTTGTAATATATAGCTTTTTATGTATTGTTTAAGTTCTTGTTTTTTAACCAGCCTGAGTGTGAATATAACTTATACTCCTCAGTAAAAGTAACCAATTTGACATTAATATTTAAGGATGATAAAAACAGTTTGCAATCTCAATATTTTGGAAGATTTCTGAGTTCTATTTATATATTTGTCTTACAGATCTAATTAATGAGTAGGGATCTGTCATTTTTATCCCTTAACGTTAATGGTTTGAATAATCCAAGGAAGAGATCTAATTTATTGAGGTACTTAAAATTAAACAAACCACAGGTAACTTTTTTTCAAGAAACTCATTTCAAAACAGAGGATAAACATATATGGTGTCCAAATGAATATTTAATGATATCACATTCATCATACAAATCAAAAACTAGAGGAGGAATGATTCTTTGGAAGAAAGACATTATTTTTCCTCAAATTATCTTTAATTACGAAGACGAAGAAGGTCTTATGACATTAGTCACATTGAAATTTAACAACAGAATTTGGACATTGGTGAATTTATATTGGTTTCCTGGTATAGGGACAAAGACAGTTAAAAAAACATCTAGACTTTATTAGTAATTCATACAAAGGTAATTTAATAGTAGGAGGAGACTTCAATTGTATGTTGAACAATTCTGAGACCACAAATCTGAGAAATCTTTTTGTCTTGTCCCCATAGCAAAAAATATTAAAAAAATGGAGTGAAACCCTTAGTTTAATCAACACTTTCACTTTCAAAGAAGATAATTCACTATTATTCTCTCATCAAGATTTTAGATTTAGAACACAAACTAGAATTGATAAATTATTTATCTCACAAGAGTTGAACACTAAAATAATAACATTTTCAATAATCCCTTGCCCTTTATCTGATCATAATTCTCTCATTTTAAAACTTAAAACAGATTTTAAAAAACTAACTCACATAACAAGAATACCAGCTTATATCACAAAATTAAGAGAATTTAAACCTTAGCTAGAAACAGAACTACAATTTTTTTTAGACACTAACTACTCTAAAGAGATAACCATAGTTATGATATGAGATGCTTTTAAAGCTTATATATATGGCAAAACTCTCACATGGTTTAGAAATAAATTGAAAGAATGGAAATCAGAACTACATAATATACAAAAACAGCTAATAAAGGCAAAAAAATAAGGAGCTAACACCTATGTCTAATAATAAAATGATAACTGATGAACTAAATAAAAAATATAATGAAATTTTAACTCATGACTAATTTGGCTTTAGAAAAATTACAATTAAATGCATATTCCACATCTCCTAGACATCTTCATAACTTAGCTTTACGAGCTAGAAAACAATCTAAAGTAAATAACATAATCAACATTTTTCATGAGGGAAAAAATAATAGAAAAGTTTCAGACATAAGTGATATACTTGATGCCTTCAAGTATCATTATACAAAACACTTTGGAATTATAAATTCTCACAGTAACATTTCAAATTTAGATCTAAATTCTTCAAATATTAAGAAAATCCCAGAAACATTAAAACTAGAATTACAGAAAAAAACTCACATAAAGAAATTACAGAAAATATTAAGAAAAGCAAAAGTAATAAAGCCCCAGGAATCGATGGTATTATAGTTGAACTTTATAAAATTTTTCCAACTTCCATAATCTCACTATTTCATGAAACTTTACTCAAAATCCAAACTCATAATTCAACTCCACCTTCATGGTGTTACTCCTTAATAACACCCATCATAAAAGAGAATAAAGACTCTACATTATGTAGCTCCTATAGACCTATTTCTCTTTTCAATAATAATTATAAAATATTTATGTCAATCCTTGTCAACAGAATCAAAAAATGTATACCCCATATTATAAATGAAGATCAAACTGGTTTTATCCATAACAGGCGAACTAATGATAACATTCAAAGAATTATAACTATAATTGACATCTTAAACAGAAATAATCAGGAAGCATTATTAATTGCCCTAGATATAGAAAAAGCTTTTGACTCATTAAAATTGGGCTATTTATTTAAAATATTAGAACTCTATGAATTCCCTCACACATTCTTTTCACTGATAAAAAATATATATATATAAATAATCTAGCTTATGTAAAACTTGGTCCTTTCACCTCTGAGTCAATTGCAATTACAAAAGGTACAAAACAAGGATGTCCCCTTTCCCCAGTTTTATTTGCACTAGCTATTGAACCTTTTGCTTCTTCAATCCGCTTAAATCCTATAATAAAATGTATCGATATACATGGACAATATAATTCTAAAATTATGCTTTTCGCAGATGTTGTACTTCTCACGTTGACTTATTCAAAGGAATCTTTAGAAGAATTGGATGTTCAGGTAGAAAAATTTTACTTAGTCTCAGGTTTATATTTTAATAAAGCTAAATCTAATTACCTAGTGTTGAACAAAAAGAATAAAATCTTAGTGGATGAAAATCACATAATTGGTAAACAAGTACTCACTCTATACACAACTGCAACGATAGAACGACCAATAAGTCATGGAACAAATCTGGAGCAGGAATGAAGGATTTGAGCACAGCTCGAACAGTACGAACAGAAAAATTCTTTTAATGAATAAAACAATATGAACAACTTCACTGGTTAAGCGCTTTCATCTGTTTGTATACAGACTTCATCAGAACCGGTATTTTAGAAATACCCATAGTTTAAATAGCAACTTTGGCGCCAAAACTTATCAGTCACTTAAAGAAACATCCTCCTATATCACACTAATGTAACATAACCAAACTAACACTATAATACATTGTAATAATTCATTAAGAATACATTAAAATAATGATACACATATAAAATACATATATAAAATACATTATAAAATTACAATATGAAGTGCATTTTGAAATTCATTTCCACATTCCTCTAGTCTAGTACATAAGTCCTGTTTGAGATGCAATGTATATAATTAATGTAATATAATATAATATTCATATTTCCTATAATAATGTCCATTAAAAATTAATTGACTTATTTAAAATCATATACTCATATAAAAACTCGTTATTATAAAATGTGACATATTGTGTCTATCAAATGAATACAATAATTAATATATACTAACTGATGGCTAAAAAAGGTTTGATACTAATACTTTCATTAATGCCCGGATGTCTAGTGGCATCTGTAAGTATTTGCCACTTACTTTCTTTCCACGCTAACAACATTTTCCAATTTCCTCATTGTATATAACTATCTACCTGATCAATAATGGAAAATTTAAAGTAATGTTGATCCCCTTTGTCATGTAAATGTTTATACAATGCATTATTCATATCTTTTACTTGAATTTTGTAGTAGTGTTCATAAATACGTTTTTTTATTTGTCTCTCAGTTTTACCTATATAAAATGCTGGGCAGGCTATGCACGTAGCTAAATAAACTACCTGCTTGGTATTACAATTGCCTGCCCTGCATCTCACATATGTCTTGTTAATATCTTCAAGCTTAATGCCTACCACTTCATTAATGCGCCCACACTGTTTACAAGATCCACATTTGCTAGTCCCTTTTAATGTTTTCTTCGGTTTGACAAATGTGTTTACCTTTTCCAATAACCTTTTAATGTTTGGAGCTGTTTTATACACAAAGTGCGGGTTACTACCCAGTCTTGTACCAATATTTTCCGATACTGTAATTAAATCCCGGTGCCTATTTACTATATCCTTAATTAGGTTCACATAAGGTGTGTACATTAAAACACACACTCTATTTCTACCTTCATATGCCAAATCATTGTTTTTAGTATTGATGTCCACACCAGCCTTCAGAAATTTACCTAATAATGGTATATATGTACTACCCCATTGCTTTTTTATATAGTCTGTAACATCTTTCAACATGACCAATGGGTATCCCCTATTACTAAACATATTAGAAATAAACTCCAATTCAGCTTCCATAACTTCCTTAGTGGAAGACATGCGGGCCGTTCTGATACATTGTCCCTTAAAGACATTTTTAAACATGTATGGTGGATGATTGCTATTAAATTCTATGTAATCATTTGAGAATGTGTTTTTCCTGTATATCCTGGATGCAAATCCTTCACTAGAATGGCTTATGTATGTATCTAAATAAGAAATACCCTTTTCACTTATATTGTAAGTGAATCTAAGAAACTCCATCGTACCATTAATATATTCAATAAATTCACTTATTTTTTCTTTTGGACCTTTCCATAAAATAAATAAATCATCTAAAAACCTAACATAAAATGCTATATCTGAATAAAATCTGCTGTTAAACAGATGTACAGACTCCCATTCCAACATAACAAGATTAGCAAAAATGGGGGCACAAGAGGCCCCCATGGCCACACCTCTACTCTGCCTGAAATATTCGCCTTGAAATAATATAAAATTGTAATCAAGAACTAAGGCCATCATGTCCATTATTAAGCTGATCTTGTCCCAACATAAGTTGGAATGATTCCTCAAGCTATTACTAAAATATTCAAGTCCAATTTCTTTGGGTATACTTGAAAATAAGTCCGTGACGTCAATGGTTAAAAAAATCAAGTCTTCCTTCCACAAATCTGATGTTAACTTGCCTAAAAAATCCCAGGAATCTTTAATCAAATGGGGTATATTTTGATATACATGTTTAGTCCATCTGTCAATAGCAACTCCCATGTTGTATGTTTTGGATTTTGATCCTGAAATAATAGGTCTAAATGGAGGGTTTTGAATAGATTTGTGCACTTTGGGAATGCCAATAATATTAGCCAATACTGGATAATCTACCTTTAAATATGTATAAGTCTCATTAGTTATTCTATTGTCGATCAGATATTCCTCTAGGGCCAAATCGATCCTTTTATATCCAATATTGATTTGATTTATAGAAACCTCTTCATAATTACCTGACGAG
Organism: Protopterus annectens; assembly: GCF_019279795.1. NCBI lineage: Eukaryota > Metazoa > Chordata > Ceratodontiformes > Protopteridae > Protopterus > Protopterus annectens. The sequence goes on from NC_056729.1 coordinate 1,672,886,834, forward strand.
TACAAAATATTGTGTATTTGTGCATTGTAATCAAAAGTATTGTAAATTACAATGCCACCCCCTTGTCTGGTTTCATTATTCTAATTTCGTTATTATGCATTAATTGATTCAAACACATCCGTTCATTATATGTTAAATTATCATTAAAAACCTTATAAAATACATTGCCTGTTTTAATGTTGTTATTCAACCAGTATATATCCTTACATACCATTTTTTCAAAATTTGCTACCTGTGGATTGGAAACTGGAATATATGTACTTTTTTTAATAAGATCCTTATATCCTGTTGATTTCACATTCACATCATTTTGCCCAAACTAGATGGCTAAATTTAGCCTTCTACAATATAATTTAATTTCTTTAATAGTGTCCACTACATTGAAGCCTGTGTTAGGAATAAATTTCATGCCCTTACTAAACAATGTGAAAAATTCCTGACTAATTTTACTTAGTCTCAGGTTTATATTTTAATAAAGCTAAATCTAATTACCTAGTGTTGAACAAAAAGAATAAAATCTTAGTGGATGAAAATCACATAATTGGTAAACAAGTACTCACTCTAAATTACTTTGGTATTACTTTATGTAATAACATAGAAGAAATACTAAATATTAACTATAACAATATCATAAACTTCTTAAATATTTATATCAAAAAATGGAATAAAATCAATCTGTACTTTGAAGACAGATTACAATTAATAAAAATATTATTATCGAAATTTCTTTACATAGCGCAAGCTATTCCCAGGATTCCAGACAAACTTATACTAAAAAAAATAAACTCATGTTTATTAAAATTCCTTTGGTATCCTAATAGAAACAGAATAGCTATCACACATCATATCAGACTCTGGGACCAAGGAGGAATTATCTTTCCAGATATAGAAACTTACATTAGAGCTTCCATCTTTAGAATTGTTATCAATTGGATAGACCCTAGCTACTCCTCCAATTGGAAAAAAATTACTTACTATTATTCTTTTGATTGAAAATTCTTTGTAAAAAATGCTATGTTAGATGGATATTATAATATACCATGGCATATTTTATGTATATGCATCCAATATAGCAGAACAAAACCTACTAATCTGACTTTTATAAACTATATCTTTAACATATTTAAAAAATGTATTATGTCCAATCCAGACATAAAGATTTGGATGAATATTCTAACTCCTTTTAGCTCTACAAAGGGTTTTCTCAACAAGATACATAAAAATGTCTTAATTTTATGGGAAACTAAAAAAATGTATTTGTTGGCAGCACTGTATTAAAGATTTAAAACCAATTGATAGTCAACAAATAGCAAATACTTATAATTTATCCTCATCTGACTGGTTATTATTTCAAAATATAACACTATACACATCTGATTTGTGCAGAACAATTAGTAGTTCCCCTTTTAAAGATATGCCAAACTTCATAAAATTTATATACAAAATCATATATGATAACTTTAAGTGGAAAAACACAATTTCAAATCTATATAAATTATTAATAAATTATAAAGTTAAGCCTAAGCAAAATTACTGGAATTTCATTACTAAAGGGTACTCAATTAATCTAACTCCAGAAAACAAAACTAATCTATTGTACTCTGTTAAATTAACATCTAACACTCAATTCTGGAGAATATATACTTAGAAATTTCTGCACAGATCATTCTATACACCTAATAGACTTAGCGAATTTGTTTCTTCTAATAGTGTAATTTGTTAGAGATGGCTGCAAACCTGTAAAGCAGACTGGATACACATATTCAATGATTGCATTAAACTTAAAAAATATTGAGAAGACATTAGAAATTTTCTGCAAGCTTTATTTTCAGATACTTTTGTATTAACAAAATCTTTAATCTTCCTGAATGTTACTGAAAAACTAGAAATTAATAGGAAAGATTTATATTTGCTATGGACTATTCTAGCAGTGGCTAGAAAATGTATGTCTAGGAAATGGCTTTCCAAATCGGAACCAACTTTTGAAGAATTTTTAAACCTTCTAAACGAAACAGTGTTGATGGAAGTAAAGGTAAAAGAGTCAAGGATTATCCCTAAGAAATGGAGCAATATTCCATGGAAGAAGGTAACTCATCTTATCGAAACATTGAGAATGGATTCAGTCTCTTCTTGAAAGCTCGGTATTAAGAAGATGAAAGATAAACTTATATCTAAAATATCTGTATATTTGATTTGGATTGCTTTATTATATAATTTATACTTAGGCCAATGTATATAATGTAAATATTTAGTTACTCTTGTTATTATTCACACATTGATATTTCTTTTGGATAATCTGCAAGTAGTCTTTGTTAAATTTTCAAGAAAAATAATAAAAACTTATGAGTAAAAAAATGAGTATATCCTTGACAGCCTTCGAACAAGAATTATATATAACTACCAAAGAGTTAGTAAATAATCTTTTGTCCATATATTGAAAGTGAGATGTAGAAGATGGTATATCATTGAAATCAGCACCTAGTAATGGGTTGTGATTGACACCCTAAACTCGGAAAACTTCATTGCATATTCTAATCAATAAATTTAAAGACAGACCCTCTCCAAAAACAATTTAATACCTTGTCCACTTCAATACAAAAAAAATCATAGTCCAAACTCGTATCATAGTCCAAACCCATCCTAGTGATCCTCACTAGTAGTCCTTTAAAATGTTTTTCTTACAAAACAATGGATGGCAGCTAATAAAATGTAGGTAGCTACTGGAGAAAGTGGGCTTCTTAAAAACAGTTGACCAAAATCATCCATTATGTTTGTCCTTAGAAACTGTAATGTGCAAATAGTCAACAGATTCTATAGAGTGGTGGCATGTAAATTTGAAGAAGGGAGCAGTTTGATTAATATAAGAAATAAATTTCTCCACCGTATCAAGTGTACCTTTTCAAAGTATAAAAATATCATCAAGGTAGCCTGCCAACATTCCTGATATACTAAGCCCATAATGTATGTCTTTTCTCAACAATACATAACTAAGTTGGCATAAATGGGGACACAGCAAGCTACCACTGCTACCCCCTGAACTTGGTAAAAGCATTCTCCCTCAAAAAATAGAAAGTTATTAAAAAGAATAAATTTCATAGGGACCATAATAAAATTAATGAGGTAATCATCCAAGGTTGTAAGTTTAACAATAGTAGAACGAAAAAACTCTAAACATATCTGGTGAGGTATACAAGTGAAAAAATCAGCTGCATCAACAGTTAAGAAACTAAAGGATTCATCCTAACAGTGTTGTTTAATCTTGGTTAAAAAAATCCCAGAATCCTTCAAAATGTAACACCGAACATTAAGAGTCTTTAAGAATACTGTCCACAAAGACAGCAAGGGGGTAGGTTTTAGAACCTTTCTCAGCTACTAACAAATGATAAGGTGGTTGTAAAATGTCTTTGTGGATGTTCAGTATGCCGAAAACTACTGGTATTAGAGAGTTCTTATTCCACATAAAATTATATGCTTCCACTGGGATAACACCTTGTATCAATGAATCTTCTAAATATAAATCAGTCTTTTTGTATGCAAGAAAAATGAGAAAATATCATTCTTAGAAATAATCTTGTAATTATTAGTGTCCTGCAACATACTAAAAATCGACTAATGTAATCGATTTTATCAGCTATTACAATGTCCCCACCTTTGTCAGGTTTCATATTCCTCATGGAGGGAACTTTCCTTAAGTGGTTTAACAATTCCTATTTTCCCTAGAAATATTGTTTTTACCATCAAACACAGTTTAATCTATTCATCAGAATAAATACAATCAAATTGTTGAAATGAACATGGAAATCAGAGTGACTTTTTAACCAGTTTTGGGCCACTTGAAGGGGATTTGGAGGTTCACCCCCCCACCCTGCACAATCTTACTCTCTCTTACCTTCCTTCTAATTTTTGTGGTGATGATTACAATCACAATGTCCCCCCTCAATGGATATCTGAAAGAATAGGGAATCACAACAAAACCACTGAAGATATTCATTTTTATCTCACCCACCTGCCTCTCGGCAGAGGATGGGGCAGAGGCTGGAAAAAGTGCAACTGGAACAGGAAGGATTTCCATGTTTAGTCCAACATGTTGACTGTGTTTCTCATGATGTAGAGATTAAATCTGTTTTTGGTGGTAAAATATGTTACCAAGGATTCAATATTTTTGCTATATAGAGATGGGTAAAACCAAAGTACATTTTATATTATTTAATAAAGGTTTTAAGTTTGTTCCCTATTCTAATATGGATGTGTCTGATTTATTAATTGAGCTTAAATTATTTATTGGAAGCCCAACTCCCAATTAAATACACTCAATTATTTTGATATTGTGAATAGCACCCAACCTTCTAATATTCTTTTTAGGAAAAAAAAGTATTTTTAATCCACAACTCAGTCCAACATTAGCCATATTTGAAAAATGTTGTGTATAAGATTTGTTATAATTTACAAAAGTCACCCCCCCCCCCAATATTACAATCTCTCTATGGAAGAATGGAATTTGTTAAACACTTTAAGAAAAGATCCCTCCATGAAAATTATGAAATCTGACAAAGGTGGGGGCATTCTAATAGCTGACAAAATAGATTATATGAGACACATTTTTAATATGTTGTAGGGCACTAATGATTATGAGATTATTTCTAAGAATAACATTTTTCTAGTCTACAAAAAGATTGATTTATATTTAAAAGATTCATTGATGCAAGCTGTTATCCCAATGGAAACATATAATTTTTTTTTGGAATAAAAACCCTCTACTACTGGCAGTTTTCAGTGTACCTTAAGTCCACAAAGACATTTTACAACCATCTTACTGGTTGATAGTAGCTAGTCAAGGTTCTAAAACCTATCCCTCTTGCTGTCTTTGTGGACACTATTCTGGAAGACTCTTTACATTCTGTGAATAAGGTTCATAGGTTCATAGGCGTTTACTAGGCTAATGACCACAAGGACCTTTTTAAGCCTAGCCATTCATTCCAAATCTCTGACAAGTTCTGATACCCTTGATAAGTGTAAGCAGGGGCTTGGGAGATGAAACATTTACATGCAGGGGTATGGGAGATGAACCATTTAAAGGTTGACTGTGTCCAGTATAGACATAGGTGCCAAGCCAGGGATGAATTTTCTGTTTCCCATCCAATTGTCCGAGTTACACTTGAATTGGGTTAGGGAGGAGCTCTGCTTCACATGGATGGGGACCCTGTTCCATAGACAGGCTAGTCTTTGGGATACATACCTATATCTCCAGCAGGTCCTATTTATATCACAGGCAGGGTTTAAATCTTTAGAATGGGTAATTCTGGTACTGTTTGTTTTGTGGATATGCAGGAGGTCCATCAGATTGGGGTCTGACAATGCCCTGTATGCCAGGCATGGATGTCCCCTCAAAAGCCTGTAGGAGACAGAATACAGGGATAGGGCCTTGAGGTGGTCTGCATAGGACATTTAGCTTACGCCCTGTATTCTTTTAGTGAGGAACCTCTGTGGACATTCAGTTTGTTGGATATACCTGGTTAGGTACATACCAAAGGGGGCATTGTACTCAATGATAGGTCTGTATTCGGCATTCATCAGACCTATCATTGTACTCAATGATAGGTCTGATGAATGCTGAATACAGTGGAACAATGACTTCCTTGGACCTAGATGCCATATAAGTTGTGCAACATAGAATGATTGCCTCACTAATGTAGACATGCGATAGTCAAAAGCTAGATTACTGTCTATGTGTGTTCCTAAGTCCCTGACACTGGGTCAACTCTAATAGAGTGTGTTGTCAATATGACAGTTACCAGGGGTGGATGACTTCCCAAAGGATACTATTATGCATTTCTTGGCATTTAGTTTTAGTCCATGGCCCTAACACTAGTTGTTTGTCTGTATCAGCCCTTCCTGGAAAACATTTGTGTCAATGTGGGATTCAATGATAGGTCCTAATTTGTAATCATCTGCAAATTTAGTCAGACAGAGTCCATTGATATTGGCCTTGACTTCCGAGAAGTAAATGCCAAAAATGAGTGGTCCAAGGACAGATCCCTGGGGAGGGGCTCCACTTGTGAGTAGCCTATTTTTATAGGTGGACTCGCCAATTCTAAATTTCTGTTTCCTGTCTGTGAGCCAGTTGGCTATCCACCGGATGACATACAGGTTTGTACTTAACCTCTTGAGTTTGCCAACAATGCCTGATTAGGATATTGTGTCAAACACCTTGGCCAGGTCAAGGTAGGCAGTGTGAATCATCTTGCCCTCATCCATTGCTATGATGACCTTCTCAAAGAAGTACACCAGGTTGAGTAGGCATGACCTGCCATTGATGAAACCAGATCGGGTTGGGTCGAGTGTCTGTATGTTTGTTATTTCATTATTGATCAGTAGGGAGCCCAGCACAGACCCCTGTGGTACTCCAGTGGTGATGGGTCTACAGGTGGTGGTGGAGTCACCAATTTTGACAGAGTGTGTTCTGTCAGTGAGCCAATTGAATACCCTTCTAGTAATATAAGTGCTAATCCCTAGCTGGGAGAGTTTCCCTGGACATCCATATCCTGTCCCCACCCCCAGCCAAGGAAATCACTGTAAAGAATTTCTCAAAAGCCAACTTTGCACTTCTCAAGACTGAGGCGGAATCCTTCAAAGCTCCCGGGCCGGAGGATAATACAGCCCAATCTGCAGAATCCTTTACAAATGCATTCTATGAGCATCTGCAGGAATGCATGGATCGTGCTATTCCAAATAAAACCAAGACTCACTCCTCCAAAAACAGGAGACTGGTCTGGTGGACCCCGGCCATAAATAAGCTATACAACAGAAGGAGGAAGCTACTACATGACAGAGCAAAATGCCAAAAAGGGAAGGCATATCTGATCAGTATTAGCAAGAAACTTCGATCCCTCATAAAATCATCAAAGGCCAGTTTCGGAAGAAAAATTTCCCTAGACACTAAAGATAATCACAAGGCCTTCTTTAGGTATGTCAGGAACATGGGTGGAAACTCCCAGATATGCTCTGAATTGTTGCATAACGGTACAAAATATACTGAACCTACAGACATAGCCAACGTCCTGGCAGACAGATTCAGTGCAAACTTCTCCCCCCCTTCCCCCCCAAAGGAGCAAATGCCTATCCCAACTGAATGTAACCTCCCTGACATCACAGATGCACAGGTGAAAGCTGCCCTCTCCAAAGCAAAAAACACAGCATCTATGGACGGTGTCCCAGGCTGTGTCTTACACAAGCTCCAAGAAGAACTGAGCCCTCACATTAAGTCACTGTTCAAACTTAGCCTTACTACAGGATATGTACCCAAAGAATGGCATACAGCTACAGTGGTCCCACTCCACAAAGGTGGTGCCACAACAGACCCCAGGAACTATCGCCCCATAAGCCTGACTAGTCTGGTCTGTAAAGCTATGGAGCGTATTATCATGGAACTCATAAACAAAGACATTGGGAGCCTCCAGACACTGGACCCTACCCAATTCGGCTTTGTTAAGGGGAGATCTTGCCTCTTAAACCTAGTTGATTTCTTTGAAACAGTTACCAAAGCCATAGATGAGGGCAAGTTAGTCCACACAACCTACCTGGACCTCGCAAAAGCCTTCAACACAATGCCCCACTCGGGCATCATAAATAAGCTTACCAGCTTAAATATCAACCACTATATCACAAGATGGGTTGCAAGCTGGCTCAGAGATAGAACCCACATGGTCAGAATCGCAGGTGCCATATCCGAATCCAAACCAGTTACAAGTGGCATCCCACAGGGCTCAGTTCTGGGACCTCTCTTGTTCGGTATATACTTCTCTGAGGTTCAGGCTGACAAAGTTCACAGATGACTGCAAACTGGGGGCCATAAACGAATCTCCAGCTGACACAAGCAACCTCCAAAAGGGTCTCACAGAGACGGATGCTTGGTGCCAGAGCCACGGCCTCAAGCTAAATGCTAAAAAGTGCATAGTCATCCCCTTTGGGAAAAACAAGGTGCCTACAAATTACCACATAGGTGGTAATCCATTAATCTGGAAGAAGTAATTAGAGATTTGGGGACCAACGTAGATAGTAATCTCTCCTTTGATAATCACATTGCCAAAGTGGTTAGAAAGACCTTCTATATAGCCCACCTTATCACGAAAGGGTTTGCATCTAGATCAAGAGAGGTCATTGTGCCCCTCTACTCGTCACTCATCAGGCCCATAATTGAATACAATGCCCCTTTTGGGATGTACCTTACCCGACACCTGCAGCAACTGGAGAGACCCCAAAAGTACCTCACCTAAAGGATCATGGGCTACAAACAGATGTCCTATGCAGCTCGACTAAAGAAACTGCAGCTCTACTCAGTTGCTTACCACCTACTTAGAGGCGATCTATGCCTGACGTACAAAGCCATGTCAAACCCAGAATTAATGTACATGCTCCACCTCAAAAAATCCAAGTCCCTTACAGCTACACGCTCCAGGGACCTAAACCTCAGCACAAAAATAAATAGGACATGCTGGAGGGACAGATTCATTTCCCAGAGGCTCCCCTCACTCTGGAATAGAATCCCAATTCATGTTAGACATAGCCCCTCGCTGACCCTCTTCAAGCGAAATCTGGACGCGTGGATGGGAAGTCGCAAATTCACCCCTGGAATCTCTTCTGTGTCCCTGCTAGACAGAGGCACAGTAAACTAATGTTAAAAGGGTACCTTCTGTGACCTACTTTACACAGTAGGCTAATCTAATAGGGAGGTGGAAGCCAAATACACTCTGGTTAGGCTTATAAATGCCCTAGGACAGATAGCCTAGTATCTACCTATGAACCTATGAACAAGAGTTTAGACCACAAACCTTCCAAATGTAAAATAACTGGTCTGGAGCCCAAGTACGTAAACCAGAACAAAGACACTTAGAATAACAGCCACAATAAGTCTTCACCAGCAATTCCCACCTCAGAAGGGCAGGGGCTACCTTCTCCTCCTACAAGAGTATAATGTAAAATAACTGGTCTGAATTCCAAGCACTTAAACCACAAGTAAGACACTTTTAGAATAATAGACACAATGAGTCTTCAACCAGCAATTCCTGACTTAGAATAATGTAGGTTACCTCTCCTTCCACAACAGTGTAGACCACAAAGCTTCCTTATGTAAGATAACTAGTTTGAAGCACAAGTGCTTAAATCAAAATTAAGAGGCTTAGAATAACAGTTAATGTAATCAGGCTACTAACAAGCAGTAATAAATGCAACAGAATAAATGCAACTGAACAATTTAAGAATAAGCAGAAAAAGCAAAATAATATAATAAAGTAGGAAGAAGCACAAATGCAGTAAAAGCAGCTGAATAAAGTGCATTTTTTAAGTAAGTGGGAAAGTAGGAAACAGAAGATAATTCAAGTTTAAGAGACTAAGGGGGTGGGCCTCCCCAACTGATCTCTCCATTCTCATGATCCTTTCAATAGCCTTACAGATGAGACTGGTTAGGCTTCTGTGGGTCTACAATTACCCAGTATTGACATTAACAGAATCATAATCACAAGGAAATACAACAAAAGCTTGTCTTAAATCTTTATTCTAAGGATAAAACAGTTGTTAAACCAAACGTTATCTTATTCGGTAGTTAGTCTACATTGTATTTTGACCAGTAGACTTCACTCCTGTGTCTCTGCACAATATGTTCCTAGGCTGTTGATCCAGAGGACCATTAGTAGCCTCATCCCTATACCTCAGCTAATAGGTATCCACTGGTGTGACTAATTCATATCTTTTACCCTTTTCAGTGAGGGTTTGAGGAGGCAGACCCAGGGTGTATTTACAATTGCCCATGCATTCATCTCAATTATGCTTTAAGTGGATCAGGGAGCTACTTTGCTTTACATGAAAAGGAAGTATATTCAATAAGCCAGGGATTCTCTGTGATATATGTCCATTGCATCAGCAGGTCCTATTTATGTTTCAGTGGAAGTTATGATCACTTGAACAGGTGTTGAGAGTATTACTAGTTTCACAGATGTGCAGGAAGTCACATAGGACTGGATCCTGGAGGCTGTGTAGGCTAGACAGAGGTCACTTCTAAAGAGTCTATTGGAGACAGAAAAGAAAGACAGATCTTTAAGGTGGTTGCTGTAGCTCACAGAAGACATGCCTTGATCATCATAGTGAGGAAATGCTATGGTCACATACTTAGACAGATACATACTAAAGGGGTCATTATATTCTAAAGAGGGATGATAACGTCCTTAGAACTGGAAGAAATTTCCCTGGTGATTACTCTGGCAAGGTAAAAGGATTTCCTAACAGCAGCAGATAGATGGTAATAAAGGAACAGTTTACTGTCAATGAAAGTGTTAAGATTCCTGCTGGCTGAGCCAATTTGCAAAAGAGGTTTGACCTATGTAGTAGGTACACAGATACCCAGTTTTGTCTAAAGACATAGTAATGCATTTCATGGCATTTAGTTTTAGGCCATTGTCCAGGCATCACTTACAGGTACATGTTAGTCATTCCTGAAGGATTTGGAAGTTGGATAGGGAGTTGGATTGGCAGCACTGCAAACTTGGTGAACCACAGGTCCTCTAATGTCAATAACAAATCCCAACAGTGTTTCAGTGTGTTTGCAATACTAAATTACAGAGTAAATGACAGCAGAATGAGAATTGCAGCCAGTGCACAGGACTAAGGATATCAGCTATTAACAAGCTACTTGTGTAGCTCAGGGTTTGATTTCCTCACTCTCAATTTATCTGGTCTGACTCTGAGCAAATTAATTAACTAGATACTGATCTGAGACAACTGATAAAGTAGGCCAGGCTACTCGATGGCCTCCTGGTCTGCATACCTACTAAGTACCTATAAACTCTTATACAGAGTAGGAACTTCAATTCTAATTTAGAACTTCTAGTCTTGGGCACTGTCCCTGCCTCATCTCAATTCTGCCCTTTTATTTGCAAAAACAATTATGAAGACTCCAGGTAATCTTGTCTAGTCATAGGGGGATAGGAAGTCAACTTTCTCAAGGGACAATTGCCCTACAGCACTAACAGCAGCTCCATTAGACTCTCTGACATACCCTCTTCTGAAATCAGTAATTTTAATTTGCTACTCTGGCTCAGGCATTATGCCACAATTTGCACAAAATATTTATCTAAAACTGTAAATATGTATGCATATATATGGTTGCAGTTAGGTTTCTCAATTGTCTTTTATGTCAAAGTGTGACTTATTAAACATTTTGGTTGACTTCACCGATCATGCATGGGTTGGTGTTCATGAGAGATTATCAGATAGTATGGATGAGGGACCTTTCCCCACTGCTGTGTAATCTCAGAGTAGGTATATTTAACTAGTACGAGGTGTGGATGTTGCAGTCACCTATGTGGAGGTGGGGGATGGGAATGGTTTGAACCTTATAAAAATGCTTTTTTTTTGTTTTTATGTATTTTTGCAGTCAGTCAGTTAAATTTTGTGAAAGTTTTTGTGTTATTGTGGTGTTCACATTTGGTGATTGAGATTAAACTCCTAGATTTAGATACATATATTCCTATATACGCACGTGTGTGTGTGTGTTTGTGTGAGCGTACGTGTAAAATTGGTCAGTGGTTTCCTTGTTGACACTATTGTTGTAAGCTTTTCTGCCTGCTTGACTCTGATTCATTAGGTTACCATAGGAGCACATTATAGGTTCATAGATTTGTACTAAGCTAACTGCCCTTGTAATCCATTTTAAGCCTAGCCAGTTATGCTTTGTGAGACTCAAACTCTGCACCTTGTTTTTGTAAGGCAAACACCTTAACCATTAGGCCACCCTCCCAATCCACAAAATGGAATATGATATATTACAAAATGCTCATTTATATCACTGTGCATTTTTTCTCTCTGTTATAACAGATGGCTACAAGTTTTCTGGATAAGATATGAAATGTTAATTACATGAGTAGAGTTATATAATATTGGTGATGTGTAATGAGGTGACTCTCAGTGTTTGATTTGTATTTTATCTGTTGTGTAAATAAATGACTCTTGTATTGAAGTTTTCTTTCCAGATTAGCATCAGAAAATCTTACTTTCCTTTAAAATATACATATTTAAAAATGCAAATAAAATGTATCCCTCCCAGGAAGTTTGTATAAGTATTGTTATGCCTTTATGAAAACTTGCATTCTGCATTTAAACCCAGTCATCTTTAATTGGCACACCTAGTGATAGTTTCCCTTAATGCAAATGCATCATTCTGACCATAGTTGCTTGTTATTTTACTTTTTTATTGTAAGGGACTATACCCATTCCCCCAAACCCCACTTTCTGTAGTGCGACGTAAGGGAGGTGGGGGTTAAGGTGAGTATAGACCCCCCTTATAAAACATAACATAATGTTAGGCATCTACAAGTTAACATACTGTTGTTTTATGCACGTAATTAAGTAATATTCCCCAAACACATTTATACAAGTTTGGTGTACGTCTAATAAAGTACACTTATGCCCAACCCTACCATGTTATATTATCATTATTAAAAATGAATTATTTCGAAAAAGAAATGCTTTATTTTTTAAGCAGAGAAATTCTATAATTTAAGTCCTTGCTTATTTTGTCTGTTTTCCTGTTTTCCAAATCAGTGAGGATGGCTTTCAGATGTATTGTGCATAAATATGCCTATGAATCTGACAATATATTTGCCGGATTTTGTTTGGATGTTTCCAAATTAGGGGCTTACAAGAACTTTAATACCCTGGGAATATATTTAGTAGTTTAAACAAAGACAGTTTTGCTCAACATTTTCATTGTATTTTATTGAAATGAGTTTTTGATATATGAATAAAGTCTTCAGTTTAGTTTGTCACGTAGTGGCAATTAAAGATCATAACACATTTTATGTATTTGTTACAGTAGCTGCACTGATATGTCAATGACCTGGGAGCATTTTTACCTTCTGTAGCAAGTTTAATGAGTCTGACCTTGAGGAAGGGCACACAAAGCATTGTTTAATGCCCTTAAACTGTGTATTTATTTAAAAGGGTTCAACAGGAATGAAATAAGCATAATTAGTAACAGATTGGTTTTGTTAAACAGGAAAATAAACTCAGATTCAGAAGGCTTTCTTCATCCTTTTAATTAAAATTCTTCCTTTAGTGTAATAGCAATGAAACACAAAGTTAGCCACTCTTAAGCCTAATTCAATTCATTTCACTGAAACCTTTGAGTCCATATGCTGTACCCACAAACAGTTATGGCTACTTTCAGTAACAGGAAGTTGAAAACTTTACATGCAGTGTAACCTTTTGAGCCACTTGTGTGTATTACATATTGTGTAGAAGAATGAACTTGAAATTTAATACAAATGTTTGTCTCCTTAAGTATGCAAAGCGTGGGAATTTTTTTCCAGTTGATTCCATGGGTCAGTTAACAGTCAGTCGAGTCTTTGCCCCCGTATAAAAGATTGCAATCTGGAAAGGTAACGTTAGAAAATTAATTCCTTCCTGGTGGGACAGTGTGTATGTTGAAATGAAGACCTGGAGGCACTGGTTAAGGGACAGCCCAGCAAGGGCTAATCTGGTGGATTGTGCTTGATTTTGGAATTGAGAAAGAAGCCTAGGAGAAGGACCTACTAATTTTGGAACTGAAAAATGAGGCATATTATTAATACATAAAGCCTGGGAGAGAACTGTTGTTGTGCTAGTTTGTTTTCCCTTAGACCAAGCATAAGGTCTTGAGGAAATGCTTATAGCCTAGGACAGTCCTACATACTTGAAGCTTATCACCTGGGTCTATGCTTCTGGTATAGCAGAACTGAGAGCTGAGCCTAGAAAAGAGGCCTGCCTATAACTTAAAAGAACTTTTATAGACTAGTGAACCTTTTCAGAAGGAATTTTTAAGGTACTGAGTATCTTGGGTTTCTGTCGCAAAGATACAGTTTATTTTGTATCAATAAATGTGAGTTTCTGTGCATATCCTGCCTTCAGTACCTTTATAACTCTTACACAGTTTCTAAAAAGACACAGTTTCTTTTAGTCCTTTGCTAATCATGGTAAGCTTACAAATACTTTCAAAGGTTTTCTAAATATTTACTGATGAAGTGCTTTCCTCCCTCCTTTGAGAAAAAAAAAACAGCTTTTCCGAAAGAAGAATCAACCCTTTTAGCACAGATTCTGCCTTTCTGGAATAAACTAGGTGATCCAATGTACAGTTCAAGTCTGACAAAAGTCTTTTCTGTTCTTTTAAGTTGACTGGTGCAGATTTTTTTGTGGGTGGTATAGAGCTGTGAAACAGTTTAAAATTCACCACCATCTCCATCATATATGTTTGATGCCCGTGATCTCTAGCAAAGGCATAGAATACAGAATTTCATGTACGTAAACCATATATTTATTCAAGCGTGTTCAGCAAGAAAGGAATAAACATATTCAGTGGCAGCTTGACCTGGTTAAATTGAAGGAGAAGTAAACTATGAAAACTTACTGTAACTTGCTCATAAAAGTACTTTTGTTTGTGATATAGAAAAGAAGCACACATTTAGCCCCTCTTATGGCTGATGCAGTTCATTTGATGGATGATTTTCAGCTCACAAGCACTTGATTAATTTCATTAAAATGAAATGGCATAGAGCCAAAGAGGCAGCTGAACACGTTTTGCTTGGCACCCCATTGGGGATCAGCAGTGATGGCTATCATGATCAGTGACATCATTGCTTTTTTTTTATTTTCTGATAGGATTTACTGCAAATTTATACAAATTTAGCGACTGTTATTATTGACAAGCATTTAAAATAAATACACGTTTCCAAGTATTACTTCCCCCATCATGCAATTTGCGTGCATATCTTGGAGGAGTAGAAATTGTAAATATTTATCATATTAATCACTGCTGCCTTAGCTATATAGGGTTATATCTTGTTAAGAATATGACAGCTGGCCAGCATCCAAAGCTTCACGGGCACCTTCCACACACCCAAACTGTTAATCAGCTCAAGCGAAGCTGAAGAAAAAGAGTGCTTTGGATGCTAAGCCCTTTAGAGCTTTCCTGCCACCAAAGAGTGCTCCTTTTATTATTTTATTTATTTATTTATTTAACATTTGTTTATCGGGAAAGTCTGACTTGGAACAAGCCAATTTTCAGAGGAGGCCTGGGGAGAAACGCTCCAGACACATGTCTTTGTAACATGTCTTTTGTCGGCTTTCAAAGATCAACGGTCAGCTAACTCTTTTCATCACTGGGTGATAACTTCCCATCAAAAAAAAAACACTTCTACTTTCTAAATTTAAGATAGAACTGAACTTTTTCTGTCAAAGTCATCATTTTAAGCTGGGAAAGTGTGTTTTTGTAGACTTATTAAGGAGCATTACTTTTTATTTTTGTGGGAAAAAAGTTGTTAAAACTATGATAAAGCTATTTTTCCTTTGTAAAAGTTGTATTTTTTATTTTTGGGTGTTTAACATTTTATTTATTTTATTTTACATTTGTTGACCGGGCTAGTCCAGCTGGATATATGTCCATTTTCAATGGAGGCCCGGGGAGAAAAGCTCCAGAAATTTCAGCATTATAAAAGGTCAAGACAAAGATATTGACATTTTTTTTTTTTTTTTTTTTTTTTACAATATTACAAGGAAAAGAAAAAAAATTATCAATGAAATAAATGAGCAAGACTGAGTCAGTTGCATTAGAAATGGTGAATTACAAATCTTTATAACATATTACAAGCTTAGGATTTTATATT
This sequence comes from Protopterus annectens, assembly GCF_019279795.1. Classification (NCBI taxonomy): domain Eukaryota; kingdom Metazoa; phylum Chordata; order Ceratodontiformes; family Protopteridae; genus Protopterus; species Protopterus annectens. The sequence goes on from NC_056729.1 coordinate 1,672,902,520, forward strand.
ATGAATTCTGTTATGGAAGGAAAATGAAATCTAAAACTAAACTAGTTATAGGTAGTAGTTTATATTAATTGGTACTAAGTTCACACAAACACAGGAAAGAAAATGCAGGAGATCAATAGATAAGAGTATAGAAGTTCAGCAAACCAGGATGATTTATAGTGTTCTTACTCACTTAAGCTATGATACTATATGAAGGTGATTGTTCATTCTACAGTATTTACATATTTACATGAGGAAAAAATCCTAAGGAAGGGTAAGCTCGCTAATAATTAGTGAGTAAACACAAGTTCATGATCATGAGAGACTGGGAATAATGAAAGTCTAGTTAAAAGTCAGGTGCTTAGTCTGGTTTGACACAGGGGCATAGCCAGTATGATTTAAGGTGGGGTTTAAGCTTGCTTTTAAATATGCTGACAGAGGATATTGAGGTTAGCTGGCTTGGGAGGATGTTCCAGGCTTTACCTACTGTATTGGAGAACAAGGTATCACCAGTTGAGTTGTTGGATTTTGAGATTTGAACAAGTAGTTTATTAGATGAGCGTAAGGTCTTGAGATTGTTATAGGGGATGACTAGGGATGTAAGTATGGGTGTATTTTGAGGTAAGTACAAGATTTTATGGGCTACTATTAGTTGATTAAAAAGTATTAGATTTGGCAGCTCTAACTATCCTAGCTGCTTCAGGTTGATGCAGTGATGAGTTCTATAGGAGGACCCAGCTGCAAATCTGGCAATATTGTTGTAGCAGGATGAAAGTTTATTCAGATTACTTCTACATATTTTGGTATTGATGGGGGAGGCATAGGGCAGGGTAGAGATGAGGTGGGTGCGAGCAATAGTAACTCTGGCTGGAGGTGTTAGAAAGGGTTTGATTCTGTAGAGTGAGCCTAGTTTCTTGTTTACTGTTTTTATGGTGTTATTAATGTGAGGTTCAAAGGGTAAGTTATTATATATTAGAACTCCGAGTAGTTTAGTGGTTGGTTCAGGAAATATATTAGTTTTGTTATTTGAAGTTGAAGTTGAAGCAACATGCTTTTCACTTTCTTAACACCTTTATTAAACTAACACTTAAGACACATGCACATATATATTCTTTTATACAATTATCATAGGTTCATAGATTCATAGGAGGCTAATAGGCTAGCAGCCCTACAGTCCTTACAAGCCCAGCAATGTTAATCCCAAGTTACCCCAATTGTCCTTATTAAGTGGATGTACTTTACAGAGTTAGTCTATGGTCAATATCAACACCCCCTGTCCACGAGGAACATGGGTGCCACCCCCGGGGTGAATTTGCAATGTCCCATCCAATTGTCCAGGTTGCACTTGAATAGGGTCATTGAGGAACTCTGCTTTATGTGAAATGGAATGTTGTTTTGCAGAAGAGCATCAGTCTCTGGGAGACATATTTGTCTCAATTTGTCTCTCCAGCATGTTCTGTTAATGTCACAGGCTAGGTTTAGATCCCTAGAGTGAGTAACTCTTGTGCCGTTAGATTTTTGGATATGAAACATATCCATCAGGGCAGAGTCAGATACTGCCTTGCAGACCAGATAGAAGTCTCCTGTCAGCAGTCTATATCCTGTATGCAACATAGATATGTTCCTTACTACAATGGAAACTTGGCAGTCGAACTTCAGGTTGCTGTGTTCCCGGGTCTCGCACCACTGGGTTTGAGCTTAAGGGGGTGTTGTCTATACTGTGCATTTTTTGCATTTAGTTTTCGATTGTGGATTTGGCACCAGTCATTTGTCTGTGTTAGCCCTTCCTATAGTAGGTTAACATCATTGGGGGACTCATTGATTGCCAATTTGCAATCATCAGCAGACGTAGCAAGCCAAATGTCATCTTCTTTAGCGTGGACTTCTGAGAAGTAGATTCTGAATAGTAAAGGGCCCAGTACAGAACCTTGTGGTATGCCACTGGTGACGGGTCTACCAATAGAGATTGCATCACCGACTCTGACAGTATGTGTTCTGTTGGCTACCCATCTAGTGACATAAGGGTTAATTCCCAGCTGAGAGAGCTTTTCAATGATACCTGAGTGGGAGATTGTGTCAAAAGCCTTTGCCAGGTCAAGAAAGATGGTATGCACTGTTTTACCATCATCCAGGGTTTGAAGACTTTCTCAAAGAAGTTTACTAGGCTTAATAAGTATGATCTACCCTTAACAAAGCCAAACTGAGCTGGGTCTAGAGTTTGAATGTCACCTATGTCCTTGTTGATATGGTCCATGATGATTCTTTCAATGGCCATGCAGATGTGACTGGTTAGACTTATAGGCCTGTAGTTCCCAGGGTCTGTTGATAGCTCCCCTTTGTGCAAGAGAATTACTGTTACTGTTTTCCACTCCACTGTGCCAAAGCTAGTTCTCAGACTATGGTTAAAGAGAACACTAAGTGGGTCTGCTAGGTCCTGGTTACATTGCTTAGCAAGCATCCTGGGATGTTATCTGAACCCATTGAGGCCATATTTTTGGTCTTGCAAAGTGCAGATAAGACCTGATTTCCAGATATACTAGGCAGACAACTGGTGTCTGGTATGCTTTGGGGTATGGCTAGTGGGACTAGGGGATGAAGTTTGCACCAAATATGTTGGCTATCAGGTTGGTGATTTCCTTTGGTGCAGGATGAGTGGTACCATCTGTTACCAGTTCTGCACATAGCTGGGTACTCCCTTTTAGATTTTGGATGTAATTAAAGAATGCCTTATGATTATCCTTAGCTAGGGTTGCTGTTTTAGCTTCATACTTAGCTTTAGAGGATTTCACTAAATTTCGGATTTGCTTGTTCAAGCTGAGGAGGGAATTCCTCTGTTGAGTCAGTCCTCTCTTATGCTTAGACATCAGCTTCTTCCTCCTGTTATATAACCTTTTTTATACTTGAGGTCCACCAGGATGGCATGTTTTTTTTTTCTGGAGGAGCTGGTTTTGATCCAGTCAGGTACAGCTGAGTCTATACAGCTGCTTAGGTGTTTGTACAGGGCATCTGAGTACACCTCTACATAGGAGTCTTTGTTGTCTGTGAGTTCAGGGAGGGTAAAAGCTTTTTATACTATTGCTTAGTAGTCTGCAGTTTGCTTTGGAAAAGTTGTTCAATTTTTTTCATTTTGTGGAGGTGTCAGGTCCAATAGTTACTTTGAACGAGACAGTTTTATGGTCCAACCTTATCAGGGAAGGCTTAATGCTTTCTCTGCATCAAGACCCACCAACAACAGTAGTATTTTCTTATATTCTGTTTCCTTCTAGATTATCACTGATCTGTTAATACTGCCAAATGTTTGCCTACCTTCTGCAAAACCACATTGATCCATATCTTTCAATTTTGGCAACACCTTTGTCATTCATTTAGCTATTATAGATATAAACACTTTATAATCATAGTTTAAAATTGAAATGGGCCTAAATTAAGCTGGGTCTGATGGGTCTTTACCATCTTTAGGTATTAGGTATGTGTATTTTGTATTGTATAGTATTTGACATCTTTTTGAAACATTTTATTAAACCTCTGTGCATGTGCTTAATGATCTCTGTAAACACCCATGTCCAATGTACTATACTTCTTTCTGTATTGTATTTCTTGTGGAGCTTTTCCCCACAGGCCTCCACTGAAAATGGGTCTCTGACCCAGTGGACTTTCCTGGTCAACAAATGTCAATAAGTAAACAAATAAGTAAATAAATAAATACATAAACACAGCCACCACAGCCTTTTTCCAGGATGTTGGTGCTTCCTCACCTTTTAAAGCACTGTTAAACAAAAACCTTCCAGATTTTTATCTCTTCCTTCCTTCTTTTCTACCTTGTAAACTTCCACAGGGATACCATCTATTCCTGGAAACTTTTCAGTAGATTGATAAAATGTCACCATTTTTATCTAATCTCCTCCTGTCTTAACTGCTAATTGTTGAGCCTCTTCTACCTCTAACCTTGTCATACTTAAATTTTTCCATAAATATTTCCATTTGTGCCTTTTCTTGATTTCCACATTCCTCTGCTTTATACACATTTTCATAACATTTCCAAAATCTCTAATACTTCTACATGAGCGCTGTTTATTTTTCTTGTTTAGCCCCCCCTAAGTTTGGCAACAACCCTTTGTAGTTTCTATTGCCTAAGTTGTTCAGCTAAAAGTTTTTGTGCTCTGGAGGTTATTATCAAAAAACAGTTGCTCAACAGCAGTATTTCTAAACTCATGTATATTATAGAGATTACTCCCTTATTTTCTCTTTATCACTCTGCATTTGTAGCTCTTCTTGTTTTGTGAAATTCACTTATTAATAGGTACTGCGGTGGTGGTGTTGCGGTAGCGTTGTCGCCTCACAGTAAAACACTGTCCGGTTTGATTCTCAGCTAGAGCGTCTTCTGCATGGGACATGTGTGAATGGGCATACCCTCATTGAAGGTTGTGCGTCAGAGCTGGCAACTCCGCACGTAAAAAATCTACTGTACTGGAGTTCTGCTGTGGCAACCCCTAACCAGGAAAAAGCCAAAAGACACAACAACAACAACTTATTCTGCAATAATTTAACCATTCTCGGCTCCTCTAAATATTTCTTGTTACTTTTCAACCATTTCTCTTTTTCCTTTATTTCTACCATATGTTTTAACCATACTTTTATTTTATCCCATTGACTAGCTATAACTTCTGATGAAATTTCTGTATTCCCTAATAACTGTTTAATAATTTCCACCACCCATTCCTTAAATTCCTCTCTTTTTAATAGGTAGGTGGAGAAGTGCCAGTGCCTCATTTTTACTTCACTACCTTGCATTTTTTATTTTAGCTGTTATTGGCGCATGATCTGAAATAGTTATTGGATGTGTGTTGAAGCATGTTCCTGTGAAATATAATTTTGTCAAGTCTAGCCCAGTTATTGTAATATTTAATGTAAATATTTCTCTCTGAGTTCCTACTATTGAATTCATGTCTTCCATACCAAATACTTTCATAAATTTCTTTGGAAATATACCCTCTTTTGTTATGTTTCTATTTTGGGTCCCCAGATACATCCTCATTGTTGCAAATACTCTCTTCTGAAAGTTGATTATTTCTCCCAAAATTTTCTTAAGCTCCATTATAGCAGTTATATGTGGAATATAAATACATACCAGCATAACCCTCCTCCCTGGCCAGTAGCTGCTTGCTACCATAAATCTAACATTGCCATTTTTTTTAATATTTCCTCTTCTATCACTAGTGGAGCTCCTGTAGCAATTAGTATAAGTTTCATCTTTTCCTTTATCCCTGACATTTGGCTGAATATCCATCCTGAAATCTTTCTTTGTCAAATTCACATGCTCACTTCTTTTAAATGTGTCTCCTGTAGCATTGGTATTTTGCACTCTACATGTCTTAATATACTTCAGTATTCTTACCTTTTTGCTATATCTGTGAGGCCATTCATATTCAAAAATAATATGTTTAGTGTAGCCATTATGATAAGAAGTTATTATTCTTACCTACTATATATGAGCTTTTTTAAATGTCTATTTCCAGCTTTTGTGTTACATGTACCCAGTAATGTTTGGCAAGTTGTTTCTTTATACTGTTGTTTCTTGTCTTCTCCATTTGAACCTATGTCAGATTTTACAAGGCATTTTGTTTTAATGAAAACCCTCAAACAAAAAAAACCCATCACCCATAACCTATTAACATGAAACAAGCACACAAAACTATGTACATCTTCAAATAATGAGGTTTAACCCTCCTGATAGAAACAATTATCCCAAATCAACAGCTGAACCCACAGGCATTAACTAACCTAAAATTAAGCTTTTTTTTATGTCATGGACAAAGTGACTATTTTACTACTTACCTGTTTCACTGACTACTGCTACCATGCTTGCCTGGGAATCAGGCATCTTATTTGGCATATCATGGCGCAACCTACCAGTTCCTCAGTTCTTTCTTTTTAGAGCCATAAAAAGAACAAAAAACAACACGCAGCCTTTGCCACTTCATCAGGCTATTGGTGATACTGTTCTGGCCATTTCTGGTTCCTTAGACTGTTATTTGTTTCTTGACTGCCTCTAGTGTAGTCCCTACATCCACCATGGGCTGGAGGGTTAAACACATGCTCTGCAGCTATTGGTGTGCCATTGGCAAGCAAGGGAAAACTCTGGTCAGACATGGAAGATAGAGCAGAGAATACTCAAAGCAGAGCATGACACAGCCACTGTAGGGTCCAAAGAACTTTATTTTCACAAAGGTTTAGCACTTTCTTTCCTTCAGTAGGGACTTCCTCAGAACAATGCTTCAACTCACACCCAGCCTTTATATAATAACTGCAAAGCCGAGTGACTAATTAAACAATAAGCAAGTCAATTAACTATTAAAGCTATCCACTAAAAAACATTCATTAATACATTAATACAAATGCTAATGCACTAAAAAACTTTAACCTAAAATGTTATTAAGCTTTAAAACACATGTAATTGCAGTAGTTTCATTGATCCCTGAAAACTCAGTGGCATTTAGCCATAACTGCCATTTAAGTTCACATATATCTAAAACAAGGTCTATAATTCTACCCTGAACATCTTTGGTTACCTGCTGTATAACCAAAAATTGAAATTTATGGTCCCTATGTAAATTAATATGTCTACTTAAAGCATTGATGAACTTACTATGCCTAATATCTAAAAGATGTTTAGCTATTCTATTTTAAACTGTCTACATGTTTTCCCTACATAAAAAAACAGAACATAATTGGCAGTTAGCCACGTATACTACATTTTGGCTGTTACAGTTAAAATGTCCATCAATATATAACAGGGTATTATTCAGTCTATATCATTTTGTAGTTTCTAAAATGTGTGAGCTAAAGGAACACATATTGCATTTAAAATTACCCTTGATCCTGTGTTGGTATCCACCAAAACTAAAAGTACCAGCTTCCAATATATTTTTCAAGGATCGATCCTTCTTAAATACCACCTTAGGCATGGCCCCCACTTTGTTTCCTATATTATTATCACTTCTCAAAATTTTCCAGTTCTTGAGAGCAATTTCTACAACTTCAGGCTATTCTAAATTAAAGGTGGTAATGAAGCTAGTTGAATAATTATTTATCTTCCTAACTTCCTTAGACTGCATACTAAATTTCCATCCTTTACCATTTGCTAATAAAGGTTGGTAAAATCCAGATTTGTGTTTAAAAATAATTTCCTGTTGGATTTTATTTAACAAATTTAGGGGATACCCTATCTTTAAAAATAACTGTTTAATAAATGTCAGTTCATCCAAAAATTCCTTATCCATAGTAACCATATGAGCAGCCCACACCATCTGCCCTTTAACAATAGATATTTTATGGTGAACAGGATGCCAACTATTAAATTCCAAATAGGAATTAGAGAAGGTGGGTTTCCTATAGATGGTTGATTTTAGTTTTTTATCAAATTTATTATAAGTCAAATCCACATCAAGGTATGTAATATGTGCTTCACTATGACTATAGGTAAACTTCAAAAACTCTTCTGAATTGTTCACATATTCAAGGAAAAGTTGAAGTTCAACCTCCGTTCCTTCCCATATAACAAACCAATCATCCAGAAACTAAGTATAGTATAATATTTTACTATAGAAGGGACCATATATTATGTATTCCTGCTCCCAATTGGACATAAAATAGTTTGAAAAAATTGGGGTGCACGCCACCCCCATTGCCTGTTATCTGTTTGTAGTACTGTCCCTCAAAGTGTATATAGTTATTTTTTAACACCATCTCCATTAACATAACAAACTTATTTATCTCATCATGGTCAAAATTGACTAGTTTTCAAAAGCTGGTTTTCAAACCACTCACATCCTTTTTGGTGCAAAATCACAGAAACTTGATTACACGCATCAATGGTGGCCATAATAATGTCACCATTGATTTTAATTTTATCCAAACCTTCCAAAAACTGCCAGGAATCCTTTGTAATGTATGTAAATACCTTTAATCCCCTCTGAAGATGAAAATCCAGAAATTTGCTTATGAAGTGGGTCTTAGATCTTTTCCCATCTACTATTGGTCTAAATTTGGGATTATTAAGTCCTTTATGGATTTTAGGAATGCTGAATATGTTAGATATCATTCGGAATTTATTCATCACATAAGCATATTCATCCTCTCTAATTTGCCCTTGATATAGCATATCTTTGAGACATAAATCAATTTTTTATATGCTATATGTATCTCATTAAGGGAAACTTCTTCATAAGTACCATCTGTTAATATAATATTCATCCAATTCAAATAGTCACTCCTATCCATAATAACCACACCACTTCCTTTGTTTGGCTTCATGACATGAATGTTTGAGTCCTCAGCCAACTCTTTTAGCAAAATTCCTTCCTCACTAGTAAGGTTATAGACATACTTTTTAAAATTATTCTGTTTAAATTTTCACCTAATCTCTTTTTCACAATTTTTTTCATATATTTTAACTTGATTATTCATGGGGGGATTAAATATGCTTGTTTTTTTAAGCCTATTTACCTGTGTGTCTACATTGGCATCAATATCATTAAACCACACTTTCAGGTTAAGCATACGGGCAAAACACTTCAGTTCAATTAAAGTGTCAGCTCTATTTTCCTTCCGACTAGGTACATAGGTAAACCCCTTAGCTAAAAGATTATCATGTTTAACCCCTATATGATTAGTGGAATAATTGTAGACCTTGAAATCCTGGGCATCATTTAGAACTACTTTAGGTTCAAAAATAATTATCATTTCATCTGGTATTAAACTAGAATTGTTAGATACTTCCTGCAAATTTATATTATCATTTAAATGTATATTAAATACTCTAAAAACATCAAAATCCTGTTCAATATTACCACCTAAATTATTAGTTATATCAACATGGCTGGTTAAATTATTGTTTTCATTCAGACTTAAATCAACATTGTCATTGTCTGTTCCACATTTAAAATTTGCAGAGCTTAAGGCCACATTAGATGTATTCCAATTTGCCAAACACTCACAGAACTTTTCTATATCAACACTAGAACCACTACCATTAGTGGTTTCTATGTTTGCCACCACAGAATAAACTGATAGCAATGAATCATTTAAAAAAAGCTAAGTGTCCTGTGTTAAATTCACTTCAATACCATCACCATCAAAAGAAGAACGCAGCACCATAGGTGCGTTATCATTACCTAAACAGTTAATTCTGTTTACATTACGGCCTTCTAAAACATTAGAATCCACCCTGCTTAGTGCATTTACATCATGGAAAACTTCTAAAACACAATTACTATTGTCATTGATGACTGAATTATCATAAACAGGACAAAATGTAGTCCACAAAACATCCTTTGGTGATTTTGTATCATTACCGTTTACACCAGGAGAATGAGACATAGCACCACTTTGCAGTATCACGTCAAAGCTGTTATCATTAAATCCACCAATTACTTTAGGTACCAAGTCATTATTAGGTCCCTCAATACATGCACAAAGTGAGTCATTAAAAACACAAGAAGACAGACCATTTGAAGCTTCGATAAATGTACCGATGTCACTGCTTTTAAAAACTTGTCTGTGCATATTATTGTGAAGTCCAACAGTTAAAGGGAGCACAGAATCTTTAATATTAATCTCAAAACATACACAAAATGAATCACTCATATTGCAAAATGATGAAACGTTAAAAGCTTCATTAGCTGTACCTAGTTTAACACTTTCCAAGGTTTTTCCATGTTCGTGCCCATTTTTAACTTCACAAATGTCTATATAAGCATTTACATGATTTAATGGAGTAAATCGCCTTCTTAGCTAGTTGTTTCGCCGCCGGCCTGCTCCTGGTTTTTGGCCTTGCACCTTGGACAACAAAATCCCTATAGTTGCTCCCTGAAAAATGGGATTGTTGGTCTCTACCTTTTAATTTCTTGGACCTTCTTACTCCACCACCCTGGTTTTGAAACAGCTGATAGTTTTGCTGATACTGTTTATCAGCTCTGGCGTCTGACGTCATCCCCTTACCACTCCATGCTTCACCATTAGCTCTTTCATCATCACTGGCCCAGGAACCTCCTGATAAGGGATAAACCTTATCTTTGGCATATTTGTTAATGTCCCTTTTTAATTTATTCATCTTTCTTACGAAATTAGTGGCACAAATATTATCTACAGTTGGAAACACATTAATATACTTAGTCTTGTGTTGTGCAAATGCCACATCTGCCTGGCTCAATCTGTTTTTTTTTTTTCTAAATCCTTAGAAAGTCTGTCCATGGGTTGTATATTATATTTGATCATTAATTTGAGCAGTTCAATACCTGTGTGATCAAATAAATTATGCAGTTCTTTGAGTAATTCAGTATTACCTTCTACTCCATTGGGGTATCTCCAGATATGCAACCCCTGTGGTATTTGCCCCAACTCAATGTTCCTTTCAAGATATGCTGTTTCCATCTGAAGTTTCTTAAACACTAATAAGTCTTTCTCAAACCCTTGCAGATTCTCAACCAGGGTTAGGTTTTCATGCAGAATTGTGCCACTATTCCTTCTCTCAAGCCGAAAATCAAGTTATTGTTTTTCCAGATAGAAGGGTCATTAATTACACCAGCAGTAACTTTATCAGCCACATTCACATCATGGCTTAAATGGAGAACAGTCTCAGGCTGTTCCCTCTGAATAACTTGTGGAGTCTGTGTTGGCTGGGTTACAGGAAAACCAAGACTTCCAAAAATATTTGTAGAGCTAACAGTCTTGTCCATCAGACCCTTAATCTGATTAGAATGAACTGCCAGCTGTTGTAGTAGCTCCATAAGCTTAACATTGGATACTGACCCTTCCATAGCTGTGCTCCACCAGCTGGAATGAACTTCTTCTCAACCAACTGCCAAACAAACTGTAGAACCTCAAAGCACAGCATGACACAGCCACTGTAGGGTCGAAAGAACTTTATTTCACAAAGTTTAGTGCTTTATTCCCTTCTGTAGGGACTTCCTTAGAACAATGCATCAAATCCCACCCAGCCTTTATGTCCTGTTTTTTAGGTTCATAGGTTCATAGGTAGGTACTAGGCTATTGGCCCAAGGGCCTATGTAAGCCTAGCCAACAAGGTTCCCTGGCTTACGCCATCCAAGAAAGTTATTTTCCTGTGCCACTTGAGCAGAGAGACAGAAGTGATCCCCGGGGTGTATTTCCTATTTCCCATCCACTCATCAAGACTTTTCTTGAAGAGTGCTAATGAAGAACTTTGCTTGACATAGATGGGTAGCCTGTTCCAGAATATGGGAAGTCACTGGGACAGGAATCTATCCCTCCAGCATGTCCTGTTTATTGTGGTGACAAAGTTTAGGTCCCTAGACCGTGTAGCTCGGAGGGATTGGGATTTCTTTAGGTGTAGCATGTCCAACAGCTCGGGGTTTGACATAGCTTTATATGTTAGGCAGAGATCGCCTCGGAGTAGGTGATATGCTACGGAGTAAAGCTGGAGTTTTTTGAGGCGGTCAGTGTAGGGCATTTGTTTGAGGCCAGTAATCCTCTTTGTGAGGTACTTCTGTGGCCTTTCCAGCTGCTGCAGATGTCTTGTGAGGTACATTCCAAAAGGGGCGTTGTACTCTATAATGGGTCTAATGAGTGTCGAGTAGAGGGGAACAATGACCTCTTTTTTCCTTGATGAGAACCCTTTTATGATGAGGTGCGCCACGTAGAAGGACTTCCTGACTACTGTGGCGATGTGACTATCAAAGGAAAGACTACTGTCCACCTGAGTCTCAAGGTCTCTTATCACACATTCAGTGTTAAGTAGATTGCTGCCTATGTGGTAGTTCATGGGCACAGAGTTTTTACCAAAAGGGATGGCACTGCACTTTTTGGCATTGAGCTTGAGGCCATGGCTCTGACACCAGGCATCTGTCTCAGTGAGGCCCTTCTGTAGGATGTCCACATCATTTGGGGACTTGACTATGGCTCCTAGTTTGCAGTCATCTGCGAACTTCATTAGCCAGAGACCTTCTGTGTCCGCCTGCACTTCAGAGAAGTAGATACCAAACAGGAGAGGTCCCAGGACGGAACCCTGTGGTACTCCACTTGTCACTGCTTTGAGGTCAGATTTGGAGTCTGCAACTTTTACAGTGTGGGTTCTGTCAGTGAGCCAGTTGGCAACCCATCTTCTGACATAGGGATTTATATGTAGTTTAGTGAATTTAGCTATAATTCCAGAATGGGGGATGGTGTTGAAAGCCTTGGCAAGGTCAAGATAGGCTGTGTGAACCACCTTACCCTCATCTACGGCTTTGGTGACTGCCTCAAAGAAGTCGATCAGGTTCAGGGGGAATGATCTGCCTTTCACAAACCCGAACTGGGTGGGATCCAGAGTTTGGAGGTTACCAATGTCTTTGTTTATGAGTTCCATGATGATATGTTCCATGGCCTTGTAGACCAGGCTTGTCAGTCTAATAGGTTGATAGTTCCTGGGATCAGTGGTGGCTCCCCCTTTGTGGAGTGGGATAACTGTTGCTGTGCACCATTCAGTGGGCACAAAGCCTGATGCAAGGCTATTATTGAACATGGTGCTTAAGTGGGGAGCCAGTTCGCTCTGAAGTTTGTGTAAAACGCAGCCTGGGATGTTGTCCGGTCCCATGGATGCTGTGTTTTTGGCTTTAGAGAGTGCAGCTTTTACCTGCGTAGTTGTGATTACAGGGACTCTGCATTCATCGTGTATAGATATGGGCCCTTTAGGGGGTGAGAGGGGGGTAAAGTTAGCACTGAACCTATCTTCCAGGATGTTGGCAATATCAGTTGGTTCTGTAATTTTCGTGCCTTTGTGCTGTAACTCAGAGCAGATCTGGGTGTTGCCATCGAGATTCTTGACATAGCTATAGAATGCTTTGTGGTTGTACTTGGAATTAGTGGCGATTTTATTTTTTATAATAGGATTCAATACCTGTGTGATCAAATAAATTATGCAATTCTTTGAGTAGTTCAGCATTACTTTCTACTCCATTGGAGTATCTCCACACACCAACCCCTGTGGTATTTGCCCCAACTCGATGTTCCTTTCAAGATATAAAAAATTGTATCTATTTTATCTAGGCAAAACATGTAGACAGTTTAAAAATAGAATAGATGAACAGCTTTTAGATATTAGACATGGTAAGTTAACCAATGCTTTAAGAAGACATATTAATTTACATAGGGACCATACATTTAAATTGTTGGTTATGCAGCAGGTAACCAAAGATGTTCAAGGTAGAATTATAGACCTTGTTTTAGATATATGTGAACTTAAATGGCAGTTATGGCTAAATGCCACTGAGTTTCCAGAGATTATTGAAACTACTGCAATTACATTTGCTTTAAAGCTTAATAACATTTTAGGTTAAAGTTTTTTAGTGCATTAGCATTTGTATTAATGTATTAATGAATGTTTTTTTAGTGGATAGCTTTAATAGTTAATTGACTTGCTTATTGTTTAATTAGTTAATAGGCTTGGTGGTTATTATATAAAGGCTGGGTGGGATGTGATGCATTGTTCTGAGGAAGGCCCTACAGAAGGGAAAAAAGCGCTAAACCTTTATGAAATAAAGTTCTTTGGACCCTACAGTGGCTGTGTCGTGCTGTGCTTTGAGGTTCTACAGTTTGTTTGGCAGTTGGTTGAGAAGATGTTCATTACAGCTGGTGGGGCACAGCTATGGAAGGCTCAGTATCCAATGCTGAGCTTATGGAGCTACTACAACAGATTAATCAACAGCTGGCAGTTCATTCTAATCAGATTAAGGGTCTGATGGACAAGACTGTTAGCTCTACAAATATTTTTAGAAGTCTTAGTTTTCCTTTAACCCAGCCAACACAGACTCCACAACTTATTTAGGGGGAATAGCCTGGGACTGTTCTCCATTTAAGCCATGATGTGAATGTGGCTGATAAAGGTACTGCTGGTGTAATTAATGACCCTTCTATCTGGAAAAACAATAACTTTGCTTTTCGGCTTGAGAGAAGGAATAGTGGCACAATTCAGCATGAAATCCTAACCCTGGTTGAGAAACTGAAAGGGTTTGAGAAAGACTTATTAGTGTTTAAGAAACTTCAGATGGAAACAGCATATCTTGAAAGGAACATCGAGTTGGGGCAAATACCACAGGGGTTGGTGTGTGGAGATACCCCAATGGAGTAGAATGTAATGCTGAACTACTCAAAGAATTGCATAATTTATTTGATCACACAGGTAGTGAACTGCTCAAATTAATGGTCAAATATAATATACAAGCCATGGACAGACTTTCTAAGGATTTAGAAGAAAAAAACAGATTGAGCCAGGCAGATGTGGCATTTGCACAACACAAGACTAAGTATATTAATGTGTTTTCAACTGTAGATAATATTTGTGCCACTATTTTCGTAAGAAAGATGAATAAATTAAAAAGGGACATTAACTAATATGCCAAAGATAATGTTTATCCCTTATCAGGAGGTTCCCGGGCCAGTGATGATGAAAGAACCAGTGGTGAAGCATAGAGTGGTGAGGAGATGATGTCAGACGCCAGAGCTGATAAACAGTATCAGCGAAACTATCAGCAGTATCAAAACCAGGGTGGTAAAGGAGTAAGAAGGTCAGAGAGATTAAAAGGTAGAGACCAACAATTCCATTTTTCAGGGAGCAACTCTAGGGATTTTGTTGTCCAAGGTGCAATGCCAAAAACCAGGAGTAGGAGGCAGCGGTGAAACAACTAGCTAAGAATGTGATTTACTCCATTAAATCATGTAAATACTTATATAGACATTTGTGAAGTTAAAAACGGGCACGAACATGGAAAAACCTTAGAAAGTGTTAAACTAGGTACAGCTAATGAAGTTTTTAACATTTCATCTTTTTGCAATACAAGTAATTAGTTTTGTGTAAGTTCTGAGACAAATATTAAAGATTCTGTGCCCGCTTTAACTGTTGGACTTCACAATAATATGTACAGACAAGATTTTAAAAGCAGTGACATTGGTACATTTATCGAAGCTTCAAATGGTATGTCTTCTTGTGTTTTTAATGACTCACTTTGTGCATGTATTGAGGGACCTAATAATGACTTGGTACCTAAAGTAATTGGTGGATTTAATGATAACAGCTTTGACGTGATACTGCAAAGTGGTGCTATGTCTCATTCTCCTGGTGTAAACGGTAATGATACAAAATCACCAAAGGATGTTTTGTGGACTGCATTTTGTCCTGTTTATGATAATTCAGTCATCAATGACAATAGTAATTGTGTTTTAGAAGTTTTCCATGATGTAAATGCACTAAACAGGGTGGTTTCTAATGTTTTTAGAAGGCCATAATGCAAACGGAATTAACTGTTTAGGTAATGGTAACACACCTATGGTGTTGAGGTCTTCTTTTGATGGTGATGGTATTGAAGTGAATTTAACACAGGACACTTTGCTTTTTTAAATGATTTGTTGCTATCAGTTATTCTATGGTGGCAAACAAAGAAACCACTAATGGTAGTGGTTCTAGTGTTGATATATAAAAGTTCTGTGAGTGTTTGGCAAATTGGGATAAATCCAATGTGGCCTTAAGCTCTGCAAATTTTAAATGTGGAACAGACAATGGCAATGTTCATTTAAGTCTGAATGAAAACAATAATTTAACCAGCCATGTTGACATAACTAATAATTTAGGTGGTAATACTGAACAGGATTTTGATGTTTTTAGAGTTTTAATATACATTTAAATGATAATATAAATTTGCAGGAAGCATCTAACAATTCTGGTTTAATAACAGACAAAATGGTAATTATTTTTGAACCTAAAGTAGTTCTAAATGATGCCCAGGATTTCAAGATTTATAATTATTTCACTAAACATATAGCGGTTAAACATGCTAACCTTTTAGCTAAGGGGTTTACCTGTGTACCTAGTCAGAGGGGGAATAGAGCTGACACTTTAATTGAATTGAAGTGTTTTACCCGTAAGCTTAACCTGAAAGTGTGGTTTAATGATATTGATGCCAATGTAGACACACAGGTAAATAGGCTTAAAAAAACAAGCATATTTAATCCCCCCATAAATAATCAAGTTAAAATATATGAAAAAATATGTGAAAAAGAGATTAGGTGAAAATTTAAACTGAATAATTTTAAAAAGTATGTCTATAACCTTACTAGTGAGGAAGGAATTTTGCTAAAAGAGTTGGCTGAGGACTCAAACATTCATGTCATGAAACCAGACAAAAGAAGTGGTGTGGTTATTACGGATAGGAGTGACTATTTGAATGGGATGAATATTATATTAACAGATGGTACTTATGAAGAAGTTTCCCTTAACAAAATACATATAGCATATAAAAAATGTATTTATGTCTCGAAGATATGCTATATCAAGGGCAAATTAGAGAGGATGAATATGCTTATATGATGAATAAATTCCCAATGATATGTAACATATTCAGCATTCCTAAAATCCATCAAGGCTTAATAATCCCAAATTTAGACCAGTAGTGGATGGGAAAAGATCTAAGACCCACTTCATAAGCAAATGTCTGGATTTTCATCTTCAGAGGGGATTAAAGGTATTTCCTAACATTACAAAGGATTCCTGGCAATTTTTGGAAGGTTTGGATAAAATTAAAATCAATGGTGCATTATTATGGTCACCATCGATGTGTATAATCTATTTTCTGTGATTCCGCACCAAAAAGGATGTGAGAGGTTTGAGAACCAACTTTTGAAAACTAGTCTTTTTGACTAGGATGAGATAAATAAGTTTTTTATGTTAATGGAGGTGGTGTTAAAAATAACTTTATACACTTTGAGGAACAGTACTACACAGATAACAGGTGTGACAATGGGGGTGGCGTGCGCCACAATTTTTTCAAACTATGTTATGTCCTATTGGGAGGAGGTATATATAACAGATGGTCCTTTATATAGTAAAATATTACACTATACTCAGTTTTTGGATGATTGATTTGTTATATGGGAAGGAACGGAGGTTGAACTTCAACTTTTCCTTGAATATGTGAACAATTCAGAAGAGTTTTTGAAGTTTACCTATAGTCATAGTGAAACACATATTACATACTTTGATGTGGATTTGACTTATAATAAATTTGATAAAAAAACTAAAATCAACCATCTATAGGAAACACACCTTCTCTAATTCCTATTTGGAATTTAATAGTTATCATCCTGTTCACCATAAAAAATCTATTGTTAAAGGGAAGATGGTGCGGGCTGCTCGTATGGTTACTATAGATAAGAAATTTTTGGATGAATTGACATTTATTAAACAGTTATTTTTAAAGAGAGGGTATCTCCTAGATTTGTTAAATAAAATCCAACAGGAAATTATTTTTAAATGTGAATCTGGATTTTACCAACCTTTATTAGCAAATGGTAAATGATGGAAATTTAGTATGCAGTCTAAGGAAGTTAGGAAGGTAAATAATTATTTGACTAGCTTCATTACCACCTTTAATTTGGATGCGCCTGAAGTTGTAGAAATTGCTCTCAAGAATTGGGAAATTTTGAGAAGTGATAATAATATAGGAAACAAAGTGGGGGCTATGCCTAAGGTGGTATCTAAGAATAATTGATCCTTGAAAAATATATTGGAAGCTGGTACTTTTAGTTTCAGTGGATACCAACACAGGATCAAGGGTAATTTTAAATGCAATATAAGTTCCTTTTGTTCACACATTTTTAGAAACTACAGAACGGTATAGATTGAATAATACGTTATATATTGATGGACATTTTAACTGTAACAGCCAAAATGTAGTATACATGGCTACGTGCTAAATATTTCCTGTTTTTATGTAGGGAAAATGTGTAGACAGTTTAAAAATAGAATAGCTGAACACCATTTAGATATTAGGCATGGTAAGTTAACCAATGCTTTGAGAAGACATATTTATTTACATAGGGACCATAAATTTCAATTTTTGGTTATACAGCAGGTAACCAAAGATGTTCAGGGTAGAATTATAGACCTTGTTTTAGATATATGTGAACTTAAATGGCAGTTACGGCTAAATGCCACTGAGTTTCCAGGGATCAATGAAACTACTGCAATTACATGTGTTTTAAAGCTTAATAACATTTTAGGTTAAAGTTTTTTAGTGCATAAGCATTTGTATTAATGTATTAATGAATGTTTTTTAGTGGATAGTTTTAATGGTTAATTGACTTACTTATTGCTTAATTAGTTAATTGGCTTGGTGGTTATTATATAAAGGCTGGGTGGGATTTGATACATTGTTCTCAGGAAGTCCCTACAGAAAGGAAGAAAGGGCAAAACCTTTGTGAAATAAAGTTCTTTGGACCCTACAGTGGCTGTGTCGTGCTGTGCTTTGAGGTTCTACAGTTTGTTTGGCAGTTGGTTGAGAAAAGCAGAGAATACCTCTTTGCCTAAACAGACTGGAATGCAAGTTTCTACAGAGGTTTTGCCTGTCAAAAGTGAGACTGTTTCTTCAGAAATTCCTGCAAAAAGAAACAAAAAGTTAGACATATGTCTTCTCCAGTCTCTTACTTTGGACAGGAGTGATTTATTGCATTGCATTGCAGGGTTTATTTCAGGTTCTTGAGCATTCTAGTTCTGCTGTTTCTGGTAAGAGAAAAATGGATGCTTTATTTTCTGAGGATGCTGAAGATGTTGAACTACAAAATGACTTTAAAGGAACAACTTCTGTCTTTTCTTCTCAGGTTTCTAATTCTGATTCTGAGGAATGCATGGCTTCGGCCAGTTGCTTTGTAAGATTATCTTTTTCTGAAATGAATTCCAGAATCAAACTGTTGTTTCACTGGGATCATAGACAATCCATTGTCCCTTAAGAAATATTACATAGTGCATGGAGAGTTGTGATTACACTTTGATATCACAAAAAGACAAACCAGTTAAGTGCTTCTGTAGTACAAGACCCAATCTCAACAATTAAGTACCATTACTTAAGCTGTTAAGACTCATGTCATGCTAGGCAGTTAAACCAGCCAGTACTGGCCAGAAAATGACAGCAGTAGAATTAAAAACAGCTTTCTTTCTGCCTGCTGTCTATGTTAGTAATCTGTCCTTGACTTTCTTTTCCTAACATAAGGCATGCTGCTGAAGAAGCATTTATGTGAAAGCTGTTGTTGGCTAGTGTGATTCATTAAATTCAGTTATTTTATTCTCTGTGTTTCTTGTGCTGATTATTTTATCATGTTTATGTTGGTTTTGTTTAACCATCAATGTATCTGCTGTAGCTGTTTTTTTATTCTGATAAGACATGTAACTCTTTTTGGCAGTGCTCACTAAGCGCTTTACAGGTTTGAAAGTAGGCAAATATTTTGCATTTGTTTCTCCTGTGACTAGCTGGACATGGAGCAAATGAATTACAATCATGGCTCCAATCATAACCTTGCATTATACGTTCTTGACATGGGAGCCAAGGTTCACCTCTTCAGCTTCACTCTCCAGGTGAGTTTCTTGGCATTCATGTCTTGAACACATAATACTATGATTACAATTAGAGAACAATCATGATCCATTATAATTTGCAGTAACTGGAATTTCCCAAACCTATACCAATTCCATCTACTCTTCCAGCATTGGAGGATGTACTGTTTTCGTCTTGTAACTTCCTGACAGCCAGTCTGCTGCCCCAAGACAGCAGATAGATTGTATAAAGTTCCTCAGTCTTATATGTTTTGAAATTTTAACTTTATGCCAAACCCAACAGTGATTTCTCTGGCAAACCAAGCTACTACTAAACATCTGGTTAATGCCAACCCCTCCCCTTGATAAGAATAGGAAAGTTTTTGATAGATCTGCATAAAAGTTTACACTTATTCCACACTTACTTTTAGAATTCTTAGTTGTTAAGTTCATGTTAAAGTGTATGCCTGCCTCTTTTGAGATCACGTGGAACATTATGGCATCTCTTCCCTCATCTGAGGAAAAAATGTCTTTGTGTAATCGTATTGCTTCTGCGTCTCAAGGGACTACTTACTCTGAAATCTGCTTATGATTTGGCTAATGCCACTACCTGGGCTGCTGCCACAGGAACTGACATGAGGAGGTTGGCTCAGTTGCATCCTCAAAACCTTCCTGAGGATGTTAAAACTGAAATTTTGAATTCTCCCTTAGACAGAGAGGTAGTCTTTGGGACCATCTGCTGCAGAAGTCCTTAAAATCTGTGAAGAGAGAGAGAGACAGGCTGATTCAGAAAAATTTCACATATTTTGCAACCTTCCTTCTTCAAGATTTTCAAGGGGTTTTATACTACCCCTACAACATTTTACAAAATGTAAAATAAGCACACATGGCAAGCAGCTGGTAAGCAGATTAAAAAAAAACAGCAATGTCAGGGAGGTTCCAAGAAGAAAGGAGGAGCCCTCCGGAATGAGGACAGTCTAGCAAGTCTGAACGACTTATCTCCAGCATCCTCCCACTTCCTACTCTGGCAAGCCTTTAATTCTTCCCAAAAATCTGAACCTTCATTTCTGCCTTTCGCAACAGATAATTTCAAACAAATGGGTCCGGTAAGTGATTTATCATGGATACAGATACCAGAGGGAATCATTTCTTAATTTTCAAGGGATTCCTCCTCATCCACCAGATTAAACTTCTCTTGTTCTTCAGTATCTGTTGTCTCAGGGAGAGTTGGAATAAAAGAGTTTTATTCAAGAATGCTTCTGATGCCAAAGAAAACATATTTATGGAGACTAGTTCTGGATATTTCTTTTTTAAACCAGTTTGTGATAGTGCCAAAGTTCAAAATGTTATTTCTTCACAACCTGTTACCTCACGTTTAAAGTTTTCTGATGACTTTAAATTTAAAAGATGCCCATAATTACATTCCTACTGCTCTGCATTTTAGAAGTTTCTTAAGGTTTTCTGAATCTGGACCTCACATTCAGTTCTCATCCAGACTCTGCTACACTTTGCTGTGAAGGAAAGGTTACTTTGCTTTTATTTTTTGTATTTTGTATATTTTAAATACTGTAGTTTGTTTTCTTTACCTTGTGTTTTACTTGCATTCTGCTTTAACAACATATTAAAACTTCAAAGGAGACCACAGCTCACTCTCTCTTCTGAGTCAGGCAGAATTTTTAAATACCACTGTCTTTCTAGTTGCCTGCCTCTTATGTTAATCTGACCATATATCTCATTTCCTCTCTACTTTCACTGGCTTGTGTGAGTAATCACTAAATCAAAAACCCCTCCCCTTCAACTATTTAAATTTATTGGCCATCCTACTGTATTCCATAGTACCAGAATACAAAAGTGACCACACCTTTCAACCCACCTTGCTGTTTTAAAAATAGTAACTCTCCACTAAACCTTAACTTTTTAAACAGGTAAAACTTAAGTTACCTACTTTCACGTCTAACTTCTCTAGTGCACACTGCAGTGTGCATTTTTTTTTCATCTTACCTTTAAGCATCCCTTTGACTAGCACTTTCTCTAATACCTGCTGGAAAGCACTAGGAAGCCTTAAACTGATACAAGCACTCAACTCTCCTTGTTAATAAGAAGAAATTAATAGTAGGCACTAAACAGCCTATAATTGCAAAGTACCTTGCTAAGGTAAGGGAAAACAGCACCTGTACTTTACAAAAAAAAAAAAAAAAGCACCAAACCAGGCATGTCCAAGGGTCAGCTTCCGGTGATTTCTCCTGTCCACCTGGTGAATCTGGGCATACTGGGACAATGCAGCAATTGCCTCATGTACACAGACAACCCTCTCCTTCTACCACCCAACACTACAACCTGCGAGAGATGCAGTTACATAGCCAAAATGGGAGCAAAGCTCTCTCCACCCAAGATTGTGCTAGACAGTCAACAGGAGAAGGTTAACACCCACACTACACCTCAAGCAACACATAGCCCTTCTAAACCCACACCACCAACACCGACATATAGCAACACTAAATCCACATATGCAGAGGCCCTTAACTGTAACCTGCCCAAGCAACAAGGACCTCTGAAGCTGAAACGCAAACAAACACCAATCACAACCAAAGTGTCACATAGTTCACAACACAAGTGTGCCACCCAGCAACAGCCTCTAAGGCAAGACAATGTACCTAACACTTTAGTCATAGGTGACTCTATAGTCCGGCACACTGATGTCCCTCTCACCAGGTTGAACAAGGAGAAAATTACAGTCAGCTGCCTGTCGGTGCCAGGATCCGCCACATAACACATGCACTCAAGTCACTCCACAACAAGTACAAATATGACTCTGTCATTGTCCATGTTGGAATGAATGACTTGAGACGTACCTCCCTGGACTACATGAAAAGAGACATGAAAGAGCTCTCGGATCATATGGCCCAGGCAGGTATGACCCTAGCCCTGAGTAGCATCCTGCCTTCGCCCAGAATGATACCACAATATAAGGTCAAAATGATTGACTTCAACAATTGGCTAAGCTTCTGGTGTCGTTCAAAGGGGATCCAGTACCTAACTGCCTGGGATGACATGATTGACAGACCACGATGCTTTGCCAGAGATGGTCTGCACCTGTCGCCCTTGGGATTCAGGTTACTGGCTAAGGCTCTTGCCACCCCTATAGTGCCTTTTTTAGGAAAAGTTCAAAGGACAAAACCACCACCGTAACAGGTACAAGCATGCAAAATCTGAAGGTAATGCTACTCAATGCTAGAATTCTAAACCTCAAAATGCACTCTCTCGAGGCACTCCTAAAAATGGAGAACATCGATATTTGTGCAGTAACTGAGACCTGGTTCAAGGCTCCAGAGAGCACCCCTGCAATACCAGGCTACAACTCTTACCACACTTTTCGGCCACCAAAGCAGGACCGAAACACTAAAGGTGGAGGAGTGTCAATATTCACACCACCAGGCTAGTTGCCCAACACAATGCGTCTGAAATTCTCCAGGTGCAACTAACACTAGGTAAGACTGCAATCCAAATTGTAGCTTGCTACAGATCCCCCACCATATCCCATGATTCTCACTACACCTTTCTAAACATACTGGAAAATATTAAGATAGAACCAAACACCCTAATACTGGGTGAGTTTAACTACCCTGTCATTAACCAGGAAAACTACTCATGTACCAACACTTTTGCCCAACGGTTCTTGGAATTCATAAATTCCAACGCCCTGGATCAACTAATCCATAGTCCCACCAGGGGCTCAAATATCCTAGACCTGGTCATTACCAACATGGGAAATCGATGCTCCACACCTATGGTCACCCCCTTGTTAGTCAGGTCTGACCATAAGCTAATCACCCTTAACATCCACATCCCACCCCCACCCCCCCAGTAAGGAAACCTCCATAAAAAACTTATCCAAAGCCAACTTCATGCTACTCAAGTCAGAAGTGACAAACTTCATGACACCCATGCAGACGGGAACTGAAAGTTCAACTGCTGAATCCTACACTAAGGCACTGTACCAGCACATCCACTCATGCATGTATCGTGCCATCCCAAATAGAACCAAGATGCTCTCATCCAAACAAAGAAAGCCAATCTGGTGGTCCCCTGCCATAAACAAACTTTACAACAAAAGGAAGAAACTGTTGCAGAAAAGAGGAAAATCCCAGGATGCAAAAAACTTCCTTACCAGCCTCAGTAAGAAACTGAGATCCCTCATAAAATCCTCCAAAGCTAGTTACGAAAATAAAATTGCCAAAGATTCCAAAGACAACCACAAGGCATTCTATAACTATGTCAAGAATCTAAATGGCAATGCTCAGATCTGCTCTGAGCTAAAACAGAATGGCATTAAATATACTGATCCCAAAGATATTGCCAATATCCTGGCAGATCGATTCAGTGCCAACTTCACCCCCTCTCACCCCCTAAATGGCCCATCTCAATACCGGAAGATTGCCAAATTCCGGTAATAATGGCCACACAGGTAAAGAACGCACTCTCCAAAGCTAAGAATACAGCATCCATGGGACCAGATGACATCCCGGGCTATGTACTACATGAACTACAGTATGAACTGACACCTCACCTAAGTGTCATGTTTAATCATAGCCTCCCCTCAGGTTTCATGCCCACTGAGTGGCGCAGAGCTACATTTATCCCACTCCACAAGGGGGGAATCCACCTTGGATCCCGGAAACTACCATCCCATCAGTCTGACAAGCCTTATCTGCAAGGCCATGGAGCGTATTATCATGGAACTTATAAACAAAGACATTGGCAACCTTCAAACACTGGACCCCACCCAGTTTGGTTTTGAGAAGGGCCAATCTTGTCTCCTGAACCTGATTGACTTCTTCGAATCAGTCTCCAGTGCCATGGACAAGGGTAAGGTGGTCCACACAGCCTATCTTGACCTTGCCATGGCCTTTGACACCATCCCCCACTCTGGAATCATAGATAAACTTACTAAGCAGGGCATTAATCCCCACATCACCCAATGGGTTGCTAACTGGCTTACTGACAGAACCCACACTGTAAAAGTAGCTGACTCCAAATCCAGCTCCAGACAAGTGACAAGTGGAGTACCTCAGGGTTCAGTCCTGGGACCGCTCTTGTCTGGCATCTACTTCTCTGAAGTACAGGCCAACACTAAGGGACTCTGGATAACAAAGTTTGCAGATGACTGCAAACTGGGAGCCATTATTGAATCCCCAAATGATGTGGATACTCTACAAAAAGGCCTTACACAAACAGATGCTTGGTGCCAGAGCCATGGGCTCAAGATCAATGCCAAGAAATGTATAGTTATCCCCTTTGGGAAAAAACATGTATCTGTGAATTACCATATAGGTGGCAGTACACTAAACACCGAAAGTGTGATAAGAAACTTGGAGACTTGGGGACACAGGTGGACAGTGGTCTCACCTTCGATAACCACATTGCCACAACAGTCAGGAGATCCTTCTATGTGGCACACCTCATCACTAAGGGCTCTTCATCCAGAAAAAAGGAGGTCATTGTCCCACTGTACTCATCCCTCATTAGACCCATTATAGAATACAGTGCCATGTTTGGTATGTACCTCTCAAGACATCTGCAACAGCTGGAAAGGCCGCAGAAATACCTCACTAAAAGAATCACAGGCCTAAAGCAGATGCCCCATGCTGACCGCCTTAAAAAACTCCAGCTATACTCTGTCGCATATCGTCTACTCAGAGGCGATCTCTGCTTAACATACAAGGCCATGTCAAACCCAGAGCTGTTGGACATGCTACACTTAAAGAAATCCCAATCCCTCAGAGCCACACACTCCAGGGATCTAAACCTTGTCATCACAATAAACAAAACATGCTGGAGGGATAGGTTCTTGACCCAGAGACTCCCCAGACTCTGGAATAGATTGCCCATACATGTCAAGTAGAGTGCCTCTTTGGTCCTCTTCAAAAGGAACCTTGACGATTGGATGGGAGAAAGGAAATTCACCCCGGGATCACATCAGTCACCCTGCTAGACAGGGGTCCAGGGAAGTAAACAGTGTGGGAAGAAATAGCCAGGGAATTGTTATGGCTAGGCTTGTATAGGCCCTAGGGCTGATAGCCTAGTACCAACCTTTGAACCTATGCATTACCCTTTGAGTTATTTACCACTCCAAAGGTATTTACAAATTGTCTAGCTCCTGTCATTATCTACTGCAAACTGCAAGATATTTCCTTGTTTAGATAACTTGCTTATCTTTGCAAAGTTTTTTAGAAAAAGTGTCAGGAATATCTCACTTAGGTGATAAATCTCCTTCACAGACTTGGATTTCAGGAGAATACCCCAGAAATCTTGTTTATGTCCTTCTCCCATGATTGTTTTCAGGGTTACCTCCTAGATACCTCACTTAAAAGAGGTTTTCTTCCACAAGAAAAATTAGATCTGAATTTTGATCTACTCC
Organism: Protopterus annectens; assembly: GCF_019279795.1. Lineage (NCBI taxonomy): Eukaryota > Metazoa > Chordata > Ceratodontiformes > Protopteridae > Protopterus > Protopterus annectens. Next base: position 1,672,928,289 of record NC_056729.1, read on the forward strand.
TGAGTTTTTCCACACAAACTGCCTCAATAATGGAATTTCTCAGGCCCCTAGGTCCCATGACATCTATGAGTCTCACAGTTCCTCTAGCAAGACTCCATACAAGAAAAATTGAGTAAAACCTAAATAAAAATCCTCCCAACATCAGCATCCACTGACATTTCAGATTCCAGTTCTGGGCTTTGTGAGAAGGGAGATTCTTTGGTGGAGAGACCAATTTATCTGAATCCAGGTCTCCCATTTCCCTTCCATCTCTAGCACAGTCTGTAAAAACAAATCCCTCAGACTTTGCTAGGAGAGCAGTGTCTATAGGAATAAAAGTGAAGAGGCTTTGGAAGATATAAGGCAAAACAAAACAAATAAATATAAAATGATGTTAGCACTCATAAATGCTCTTAACACACACAATCACTTAAGCTCCCTTGGAGAGTTACTAGTGTTTACAGACAACATCCCAGTGATGTGGTACATAAACAGACAGGATAAACTAGATTTACCCTCTGTGTAGACTATAGCCTGGGGTATAGCTTTTCAGCACAATCCCACTTTACAGGTATCTTATTTATCATCAGAGCAAACTTTTTTGGCAGATAAGTTGAGTTGGACCTGAACAGACCCCCATGAATGAAATCTAAATCGGGGGTCTTCCAAGAATTGATCCAGCTGTGAGAACACCTAAGATAGATCTTTTTGCTTCCAGCCAAAGAAATCAATTGGCAAACTTTTGTTCCAGGACTCCATGCCTTATCATTTCCTTGGACAAAAATGTTCCTGTATGCTTTTCCACCCTTTCCACTAATGGGGTCATTCTGAAGATTCAGAAAGATTCTAAAAATATTATTGTGGTGACTCCCTACTGGCCCAGGCAACAATGGTTCTCCCTTCTCCCTTCTACTGGGAATGGCCAAGGGCTATTGCCACAAGCTTCCTCACAGGCTGAGCCTACTCACACAAAAAATGAGGAATTTGTTACATCTTGACTTCAAACCACTGTAACTAGATGTCAAGATGTTACAGTCTTAAAACCTTTTTGGTACCTATATTCTGAGGTCATGCAGCAAATATTAAAGGAAAAAAAACGCCACCAGAAAAATCATATATTAGTAAATGAAAACAAGGTTTTAATTGGTGTCAATTTAAAAGCCAGGACCCTTTTAAGGATGTCATTTCTCTGGTTTTACGTTATTTATGTCAGTTACTATCCTAGAGCCTGTCTTACTGCTTCATCAAGGTACATTTGTTGGCCATTTCAGTGTGTCTGCCCACACTTTCAATGCAATCTCATGTGAAAATGTTTTTGAAAGAGGTGTTGTATACCAAGCCTCCTAATAAACAGCTGACTACTCCTTAGAATATTAATTTTGTCCTGGAAAATTAACTTTTGCTCCATTCAAACTACCTCATCAGGCTGAGTTGAGGTTCATAACATGAAAAACAGTGTTGCTGATTGCTCTGATCTCTGCAAGAAGAGTATCTGCATTGCAAGGTCTTATGTTTGGTTAACCGTATCTCATTTTCCATAAAGATAAGGTTTCCTTAAGACCTAATCCTTCATCCATGCCTAATGTGGTATCCAAGACAAGTGATCCATTTCCCTGTCTTCTTTCTTGGACATAGAAAAAAGAGGGAGAAAGTATACTCCATACCTTGGATTAGCCACAAAATAGTTCAGAAAATATGTTCACTAAAATAAATCTGTTAAAAACTCTGATCAGTTGTTTATTTCTTGGAAAGGTAGGAAAAAGGGCAACCTCTGTCAAAGCAGACTATTTCTAAATGGTTGTCTTATGCTATTATCCTTTGTTTACCCACCACAAAATGCAAATCCTGGCAAGGTCAAGGCTCATTCTACCAGAATGTAGGCTTTATGTGTGGCATTTTAGAAAAATGTATATTCTAGAAGTGTTCTAGAAGCAGCATCATTGTCCTCTGTACATACCTGTACAAATCATTATAAAATAGATTCCATCTCTAGATCTTGCAAGGCTTTTTGATCTTCATCTTTACTCCTCCCAATCAACCTAAACTATGGTAGTCTTCTCGTATAGCTAAGCCTGTTGCATTAGTGATCCATATGAGGAACATAGTGCAGCTTTGTAACTAAATTTAACATAGCAGTAGATGTTCAAATGATCATTGATGCAGTATCCACTTCTTCTCTCCATCCCCCTTATTTTTGTATGTTTTGTTACCATGGTGAGGACTTCTATTTTTACTTTCCTAGCATTTATCTTTTCATGGAAGAGACTGAAGCCCCAAACACTCTAGTTCTGTAACTCAGCTCAAGCTGAATAACAGTTTAGGCATGGAAGGTGCCCTTGAATCTTTGTAAGCCGGCCATCTGTTATATCCTTAACAGGATATAAACCCATTATAGCTAACGCTACTGCAGCAGTGATAATTCGAACACCTACTGTTTTGGTAAATTTACTTACACAATTGTACTTTTCTGGTGCTATGTTCAAAAAAACATTTGCTGAATAAAGTTAATTTTAGTATTTTGTAAATCAGGGTAAGCTGACATAGCCCTTCAGAATCTATTGACTATTTGCACATGAAGTCGTTTCTTTCATCTGCTAAGAAGAAGCAGCTTTCCTCAAGGCAGCATCAAACTCTTTGGGATACAGCAGGTAATCCTTGACATACTTCAAGTCTGTTAAAACTCTTCACTCTTTTTTAATGTTTCACTACGTCAGACTCACAATCTCCTAATTACGAAGCTTCATTAAGGCAGGCACGCAGTCTTCCAGTGTTCAATTTTCACTAAGACAGACTCATAGCCTCAGAGTTTCAAATTCACTAAGGCAGTCATCTTCTCAAACACATACGACTTCTGCTGATTAACTCTCGTTCAATGAACTCTCAAGAACTCCTTTTCATACACATCTAGTTGCAAAGGCCAATGTGTGGTTACCATACCCTCTTTTTAGAATAGTTACCCAACTGTTAAGGTTTAACCTTTTCAGGTACAAAATCCCAACTTGACCAGTTTATTACACTTCTTACTGGAGAGCAATAAACTTCAGCGGAGAGGTAAAATTATTATAGTGTATAATGTGCATGAATGTTAATTACATTCATTAACAAAAAAAAAAAAAAACAAGATTGTACCAATTTAAGTCTTAAAAAAAAAGAATTTTAAAATGGAAGTACACTTTTGTGGAAGTTGGAATAGTACAGTCTAGTCCAGATACAAATTTGCTGTATCCAGGACTGTTTGTAAGCTTCTGAGCAGTGGCAAAATCTGCTAGCTCTCTCCTCTCCTGCACGTTTACTAGCTTATTAGTCTAGCACTTTATCACACTTCTTGTAGCAATTATTGTAGCACACAAAAGTGCTACCAGCACTAAATGTTCTACAAGGAAATAGCTCCAGTACTTATTATTAATGCCCACTCCTCCAGGCATGTCTAAAGGTCAGTTCCCTGTGCTTTCTCCTATTAATCCGGTGAACTTGGGCATCCTGAGGCAATGTAGCAACTGGCTCATGTACACTGACATCCCTCTCCTCTTACCTCCCAACACTCAGACTTGCGAAAGATGCACTTATATATCCAAATTGGAAGCCATGCACTCTCCAGCCAAGACCGGAGTAGCTGGTCAAGAGGAGAAGGTCAACACTTGCACCACACCACATGGAACACATAGCCCTCCAGAACACACACCAGCACTGCCTTCACATAAAAGCACAAACCACACACCCACCTTCATGGAGGCTCTCAATAAAAATCTATCCAAACAGCAGAGACCTCAAAGGCAGAAATGCACTCAACCACCACAACACAACACTAATCATGAGGCGCATAACTCTCCTAAACAGTGTGCCACTCAACCAAAGCCCCTAAGGCAAAACAGCATGCCCAATACACTAGTCATAGGTGACTCGATACTGAGGCACAATGATGTCCCACTCACTAGGTTGAATAAGGAGAAAGTAACAGTCAGCTGCCTGTCAGGTGCCAGGATCCACCACATAATGCACACACTCAGGTCCCTCAACAGGTACAAATATGACTCTGTCATTGTACATGTGGGTGTGAATGACCTGAGACGTACCTCCTTGGATTACATGAAAAGAGACATGGAGGAGCTCTCGGATTATGTAGCCCAGGTGGGTATGACCCTAGCTTTGAGCAGCATCCTACCATCACCCAGAATGATACCACAGTACAAGCAGAAAATGATTGATTTCAACAATTGGCTAAGTTTCTGCTATCATTCTAAGTGGATCCAGTATCTTTAAGGTGGGATGACATGACTGACAGACCTCAATGCTTTGCCAGAGATGGCCTGCATCTGTCACCTGTGGGCTTCCGGATACTGGCCAAGGCTCTTGCCACCCCTATAGTGCCTTTTTTAGGAGGTGTTCCAAAGACCAAATTACCACTGTAACAGCTAAAAACAAATGCAATCTGAAGGTCATGCTGCTCAATGCTAAAAATCTAAATCTCAAAATGCACTCGCTCAAAGCACTCCTTGAAATGGAGAACATTGACATTTGTGCTGTAACAGAGACCTGGTTCAAAGCAGCAGAAAGCACCCCTGCACTACCAGGCTATAACTCATTCTACACCTTTCGGCCCCAGAACTTGGACTGAAGCTACAAAGGCGGTGGTGTTTCCATATTCATAAAGTATGCGCACACCTCCAGACTGGTAGCCCAACATAATGCATCAGAGATACTTCAGGTGCAGCTAACATTGTGTAAGACAATGATTCAGGTCATAGCCTGCTATAGGTCCCCAACCATGTCTCAAGACTAACACTCCACGTTCCTAAGCACCCTGGAGAATATTAAGATCCAACCTAACACTCTCATACTGAGCGACTTCAAGTACCCCTCCATTAACTGGCAAAACTACTCATGTACCAATACACTTGCCCAACGTTTCCTCGAATTCATTAATTCCAATGCCCTGGACCAGCTCGTTCTTACCCCTACTAGAGGTAGCAACATCCTTGACATGGTCATTACTAACATGGGCAACCATTGCTCTACACCAATAGTCAGCTGCTCCCTGGTTAGATCCAACCACAAATGAATCACCTTGGAAATCCACATTGCTCCCATCCCACCCCCTCAAAAGTAATCACTATGAATAACTTCTCCAAAGCTAACTTTGGGCTCCTAAAAACAGAGGTGGCTAACTTCACAGCATCCATGCAAATGGAGAATAATTGCATGACTGCCTAATCATAAACCAATGCACTGTACGAACACGTACACAAATGCATGGATCTCACCATACCCAGTAGAACCAAGACACTCTCTTCCACAAAGAGGAAGCCAATCTGGTGGTCCCCTGCCATAAACAAACTCTACAACAGAAGGAGGAAACTAATGTGGAATAAGGTGAAGTCCCAATACTGGAAAAACTTCCTTATCAGCCTCAACAAACAGTTGAGATCCCTCATCAAATCCTCTAAAGCTAGCTATGAAAACAGAATTGCAGATAGTAAAGACAACCACAAGGCCTACTATAGTTAAATAAAGAAGCTCCACAGCAATACCCAGATTAACTTTGAGCTACTGCACAATGGTACCTCCTATACTGAATCAACAGATATTGCCAATATACTGATCGACAGATTCAGTGCCAACTTTACCCTTCTCTCCCCCCCAAAGAACCAATCACAATACAAGTAGATTGCCAGGCACCCAGTATTACTGCTGCATGGGTTAAAACAGTACTGTCCAAGGCCAAGAATACAGCTTCTATGGGACCTGACAATATCCCTGGCTGTGTTCTACATGAACTACAGAGTGAACTGGCACCTCACCTGTGTGCTCTGTTCAATCACAGCCTCACCTCAGGCTTTGTCCCTACCGATTGGTGCACTGCTACAGTCATCCCTCTCCACAAAGGAGGAGTGACTACAGACTCTTGTAACTATCACCCCACTGGCCTGATGAGTCTGATATGCAAAGCTATGGAATGCATCATCATGGACCGAATAACCAAGGATATAGGAAATCTCCAAACTCTGGATCATACACAGTTTGGTTTTGTGAAGGGTAGATCATGCCTGCTCAACCTGGTTGACTTCTTTGAGTCAGTCACCAGAGCTGTGGATGAAGGCGAGGTGGTTCATACAGCCTACCTAGATCTGGCCAAGGCCTTTGATACTATTCTCCACTCAGGAATCATAGAAAAACTCAATAAGCTAGGCATCAATCCCTTTATCACTAGGTGGGTTGCAAACTGGCTCACAGATAGAACCCACAGTGTGAAAGTAGCTGATTCCAAGTCAGACTGCCAACCAGTCATGAGTGGAGTCCCACAGTGTTCAGTCCTGGGTCCTCTCCTGTTTAGTATCTACTTCTCTGAAGTCCAGGCCAACAAGAAGGGACTCTGGCTGATAAAATTTGCAGACGATTGCAAGCTGGGAGCTATTATTAACTCCCCAAGTGATGTTGACATCCTACAGAAAGGCCTCACTGAGCCCAACAACTGATGTCAGAACCATGGCCTTAAGCTTAATGCCAAAAAATGTGTCATCATCCCCTTTGGGAAAAACCCGGTTCCCACGAATTACCACATCGATGGTAGTCCACTGAACAAAGAAGGCATTATAAGAGATCTGGGAACACAGGTTGACAGCAACCTCTCTTTTGACCACCACATTGCCACTGTGGTCAGAAAGTCCTTCAGTGTGGCACATCTCATTACTAAGGGTTTTTCATCCAGGAAGCAAGAAGTTATTGTCCCCCTCTACTCTTCCCGTATTAGGCCAGTCATTGAGTACAACGCCCCATTTGGCGTGTACCTCACTAGACACCTGGAACAACTGGAGAGGCTGCAAAAAGTACCTTACAAAGAGGATCCTAGGCCTCAAACACTTGTCCTATATGGACAGACTCAAAAAACTCCAACTATTCTTTGTCTCATATCGCCTACTTAGAGGCGATCTCTGCTTGACTTACAAAGCCATGTCTGACCCAGCTCAGTTAGAAATGCCACATCTAAAGAAATCCCAATCCCTCCGCACCACATGCACCAGAGACCTCAATGTCATTACCACAATCAACAGGACATGCTGGAGGGACAGGTTCATAAGCCAGAGACTGCCCATGCTATGGAATAGACTTCCCATACATGTCAAACAGAGCACCTCACTGGCCCTCTTCAAGAGAAATCTTGATGAGTGGATGGGAAATAGAAAATTCACCCCTGGGATCACTCCAGTGACTCTACTCAACAGAGGCACTGGGAACTAAGGTCAGGTGGCATGATGCCAGGTTAATCCCATGGGCTAGGCTTGTAAAGGCTCCAGGGCCATTAGCCTAGCACACACATATGAACCTATGAACCTACAGAGGTCCCAAGTGAAAAGTATACCAAACATTAGGATACATTATTCATACTTAAAAATGATTTATACTTAAAATATAAGGGCTGAGAACTTCATGGAAATGTATGGCTAGACTTCTAAAGATCCTCATGGATCAATAGCCTAATGGCTACAGGATAAAGCTCATTAGCAGCTCATAGTCTTAATCTTCTCTGTTAAACTTGCAACAGTTTTTTGGCACATATTTAAATTCTTCTCTTTAGAAATGTGATTTCTGTTAATGTTAATTTGGGGTGGCTTGCTAGAAGTGTTTGTGAGTATGTTTCATTGCTTCCCTGTGCATGGCTTGGGCATCTGTGACTACAAGACTTGCATTGCTTCTAAAACCATCTGGACACCCAAAGCTAATATGAGTATTTTTTTTTTTTTTTTACCGTTGCTGTAACTGTCTCAGTGCTGTTTAACACTTCTGTGCTGCATTTTATTTTTATTTTTTTTTATTTAACATTTGCTTACTGGTAAAGACTGACTGAGACAGAGGCCATTTTCAACGGAGGCTCAGGGAGAAACACTCCAGATTCATGTCTTTGGAATGTGGGAGGAAACCAGAGCAGCCAGAGGAAACCCATATTAACACAGGGAGGGCAAGCAGATTCCACGGGTCTATATCGGAACATCGAAACGGCAGAATATAGAATGCCGTTACATCGAACTGGTTACATCGAACCAGCAAAACACTGAAAGGCTGTCAATGACAGCTTACAATGGGGACATAACAAAATAAGGCTGTAGACAGGGGGGCAAGCCCATCTGCACCCTCCAAACCCCCCGCTACTTAAATATACCAACTCCAAGATCGCATTACAGTGCAGGAAATGGAAATCTTTCATTTCCGCACTGTAGTGCACTGAAGTGCAATCCCCGGAGTGGAATATTTAAGTGGCAGGGGGTCAGGGGGATGCAGGGGATCTTGCTCCTTGCATGTAGTAATTTCTCTTTAACATTCACTCCACGAGTGATTTTTGCCGTTTCAATGTTATACTTTTCGATGTAAGCATTTCGATGCAACGGCATTCGATATTTTGCCATTTTGATGTTCCCATATACACCCGATTCCACATAGAAGGCAATCCAGCTGAGAATCGAACTGGCAAACCTCTTGCTGTGAGGAAGCAATGCTAACTGCCGCATCATTGCACCACCAATTTATTGATTTTGTTGAATTTATCACTGTTTTTCAGTCTGCACTTGTTAAAGAAATGCTGTCTGTTTGTTACTGTACTGCTCTTAGGATGTTTTACCAGTATTCTAATCTAATATTTCTTAACCTCCTCTGGTACTGCAAAATTTGTTCAGAGTTTGCTGAAGTTCTCCTGAATCTGCCAAAATATTTCTAAGTTTTTCAAAGTTTTTCCATTGTGCACTTTTTTTTATATTTTGTTGAATATTTCTCAGGGTTAGTGAACTTATTTCCAAGGATTCCTGATAGTGCAGGAATTCTGACTTTTGTTGTAAAGTATTTGTTAATACACTTGAGCGCAAAACCTGTTCATTTTACATTAAGAAGGTCCTTTTGCACTCTGGTAGGAGTACAGCTGAATTCAACACATCTAAGTCTGAAAATGCTGGTGGAAGGTTTATTGTGTCTTTATCTGATTGGCCTGAGGGATTAACTGTGCAAATGTCTTTCATCCTGCTGGTATAAAAGCCAATGCACAAACACAATTTTCCATGCCTTGTATATAAGCAAACCTCTCCAGTCTAAAATCCTCTATAGTAAATGCTTTCCATAGTCTCACACTGCTCACAGCTGCTCTAAGAGCTGCCAGTTGAAGGTCATCTAATCGGAGCTGCTCAACATTTGGTGACCTTTCCCAGAGGTCTGGAGTCATTCTGCTGAAATCCAAAGCATCCACTGCCAAAATCGAAAAAAAAAGTACTTTTTGAGTTTTCTTTGCACTTTATTGACTGTATTTTATCATTTTGCTGCATTGTTTTGCTCATTCTTCCTTTAGAAAAGCTGTTCTGTTGCTTTAAGTAGCTAGTACATAGCATAGACTAGACTCAGATCTGCTGAATCTAGACTGTTACACTTGAGCACTATTCCAGCCATCTTACATTAGGAGGGTTCTGCCTGCACCCTTGTGGCAGAAGTGTGTAGTCTGAGCCTCATCTAAGTTGGAGACTACTGGAGGAAAGCTCATTGTGTGCTTTTCCATTTGTAATTTAACTTAAAAGTGTTTAATTTCACCTGTATTAAAGCTTTTCATTTGCACACATTTGTGCTCTTTTAACCAGAGCTGCTCAGTGCTTGGTGATTTTTGCCAGAGGTCTGGAGAGATTCTGCTGAAATCCAAAGCATCCACTGCCACTGCTAAAATTGAAAAAATAAGTACATTGACAGTTTCCATTGCACTTTGCTGACTGTGGTTTATCATTTTGCTGAATTTTTCTGTATTTTTCTGCACTTTAAAAAAAGCTGTTCTGTTGTTTTAAGTAGCTAGTACATAGCATAGACTAGATTCATACCTGCTGAATGTAGACTATAATGTTACACTTGACCCTATTCCAGCCATCTTACATTAGGAGGGCCATGCCTGCACCCTTGTGGCAGAAGTGTGTAGTCTTAGCCTCATATGAGTTGTAGATTACTGTAGGAAAGCTCACTATGTGCTTTCCCATTGGCAGTTTAGCTTAAAAGTGTTTAATTTCATGTATTTAAGCCTCACATTTGTGAATACCTGTGCACTGTGCAACGGGATTCAGTGCCGCCCTGCTTAGAAACAAACATGCTGAAAGACAATTGTCTCTTAGACATCTGTTAGTGAACCCTCCCAAGCTTCCCTGCTGCATTGTGGGAAACAAAGTTAACCACTGAGAAGTGTTGCCATAGTTTTCACCCCTAACCTTCAATAGAATAAAGTCCCTTTGTTAATCCCAGAGCAAAATCTGGTCAAACTAGCCCACTACCCAATAGTAGTAGTTATGGCAAAAACCTGCCATAATAGACAGTTTCTAACCATTTCTCTGGCCAGCCTGATTGACATGGGCATCCTGAGGAAATGTAGTCATTGTCTCATGTATACTGACAACCACTTACTCCTAATACAAACAAATACCTTATGTGAGAGATTTAATTACACTATGAATTTGGATCAATTCTCTCATGTTACAACAAACCAAACATCAAACAGGTTGTCAGCGCATGCACATCACCTATAACACAAAGCAAGGTCACAACACATAAACCCATATACACAGAGGTACTCAACAGAAGCCTATCAAAATATCAGAGACCTTCCACGCGCAATACATTTGTACACACTGCAAAGCAAATAGAATTCACTACACATAACAATATATACACCAGTGTCTCGCCAAATACTTTCATAAGGCAAAACACCTCCAAACCAAATGTCCTGGTCATAGGTGACTCCATAGTGAAACACGCAGATGTCTCTCTCACCAAGCTGGACTAGGAGAAGTTCAAGGTCAGCTGCCTATCAGGTGCCAGGATCCGTCAAATCATGCACACACTCAAGTCACTCAACAACAATTATCATTATGACTCTGTTGTTGTCCATGTTGGGGTGAATGACTTGAGACGTACCTCTCTGGGCTATATGAAGACAGACATGACTGAATTCTCAGATTATGTGTCCCAGGCAACTATGTTTCTAGCCCTAAGCAGCAATCTACCTTCACCCAGGATGATGCCACAATATAGACAAAAAAATGATTGACTTCAACAATTGGCTTAGCTTCTGCTGTCAAACCAGGGGTACCAGTATCTGTTAGCCTGGGAAGGCATGGTTGACAGCCCACTCTGGTTTGCAAAAGATGGTCTTCACATGTCTCCTCTAGGCTTTTGGATACCGACAAAGGTGTTTGCCTCCCCAAACCTGATTTTTTAGGCAATGTCAAAACAATAACATTTCTGATGTAAAAAAATTAACTCGAGACAAACTCAAGATAATGCTGCTTAATGCTAGGGACCTAAACAGGAAACTGAACTCCCTGGAAGCACTCCTCACCTTGGAAGATGCTGACATCTGTGCAGTCACTGAGCCATGGTTCAAGACTGCAGGGACCACCGTGGCCATGCAAGTCTACAATACCTTCCACAACTGACTCCAAGTCAGACTGCTGACCAGTCACGAGTGGAGTCCCACAGGGTTCGGTCCTGGGTCCACTCCTGTTTAGTATCTACTTCTCTGAAGTCCAGGCCAACATGAAGAGACTCTGGCTGACAAAGTTCCCAGATGATTGCAAATTGGGAGTCATAATTAACTCCCCAAGTGATGTTGACATCCTAAAGAAAGGCCTCACTGAGACCAATGACTGGTGTCAGAACCAATGCCAAAAAATGTGTCCTCATCCCCTTTGGGAAAAACCCGGTTCCCACAAATTACCACATTGATGGTAGTCCACTGAACACAGAAGGTATCATAAGAGATCTGGAAACACAGGTTGACAGCAACCTCTCTTTTGACCACCACATTGCCACTGTAGTCAGAAAGTCCTTCTATGTAGCACATCTCATTACTAAGGGTTTTGCATCCAGGAAGAAGAGGTCATTGTCTCCCTCTACTCTTCCCCCATTAGGCCAATCATCGAGTACAATGCCCCATTTGGCATGTACCTCACTAGACACCTACAACTGGAGAGGCCGCAAAAATACCTCATAAAGAGGATCTTAGGCCTTAAATACTTGTCCTATATGGACAGACTCAAAAGACTCCAACTATTCTGTTTCATATCGCCTACTTAGAGGTGATCTCTGCTTGACTTACAAAGCCATGTCTGACCCAGCTCTGTTAGAAATGCTACATCTAAAGAAATCCCAATCGCTCCACACTACACGCATCAAGGACCTCAACCTCATTACCACAATCAACAGAACAAGCTGGAGGGACAGGTTCATAACCCAGAGACTGCCCATGCTATGGAATAGACTTCCCATACATGTCAAGCAGAGTGCCTCACTGGCCCTCTTCAAGAGAATTCTTGATGAGTGGATGGGAAATAGAAAATTCACCCTGAGGATCACTCCAGTGGCTCTACTTTACAGAGGCACTAGGAACAAAGGTTGGGTGGCATGATGCCAGGGTAATCCTATGGGCTAGGCTTGTAAAGGCTCCAGGGCCATTAGCCTAGTACACGCCTATGAACCTATGAACCTATGAACAAGTTCAGACCCCAAAAAGAGAGTAAAATCACCAAAGGCGAAGGTTTATCCATCTTCATTAAATCTAAATACACCTTGAGACTTGTGAAACAGTATGACTCTCTTGAGCTACTCCAGGTCCAATTAACTATAGAATAGTTATCTTCGCTAGTTACAGGTCCCCCACCATGAACCAGGAGAAGCACACTGCCTACCTGGACTTGCTAGAGTCGCTCAGCATACAGCCAGGCTCCTTGGTCATGGGAGATTTCAACTGTCCTTCCATCAGTTGGGTGACTTACATGAGCACAAACACAATTGCCACAAGGTTCCTGGATTTTGTTAATTCAAATGCCGTGAAACTGTTGGTCCACACCCCCACACAGGGCTCAAATGTCCTGGACCTAGTGCTCACCAACATGGGAGGATCAGGGAACTACCCCTTGTGTGTTGCGCTCCCTGGTAAGGTCAGACCATAAATCTGTTTCGATAGAAGTAATGATCAGACATGACTCCCCCACAGGAGCAAAAAAACAGATACATTTCTCCAAAGCAGACTATAGCTTCCTAGGTGATGGTATAAAAAGTTTCAAAACCCCTGCTAACACAGTCAATAATGTATCCTATGCACAAATGTTCTGTATAACCACCTAAACAACTGTATAGACTTGGCTGTACCTGACCGGATCAAAACCAGGTTCTCCCAAAAAAACAGGCCACCCTGGTGCATCTGAAGTATAAATAGGCTATATAACAAAAGGAAGAAACTGATGTCTACGAACAAGATGGAACTTACTCAGCAGAGGAAGAATACCCTCCACAGCCTGAGCAAGCAAATCAGATATCTTGTAAAGTCCTCTATAGCTAGTTACAAAGCTAAATTAGCATCCCTAGCTAAAAATAATCATAAAGCATTCTTTAGCTGTGTATGAAATCTAAAAGGGAATGCCCAACTATGTGCAGAACTTATAGAGGAACTTGCCAACCTGCTACCTGACAGATTTGGTGCAAACTTTACAGCCCCCTACCCCTCTGTAGGAACTGGCACAAATGTCCAAATTTACACCAAAGTACTATATAAGCATTTATATAGATGCATGGAATCAGGAATACCAGACAGGATAAAAACATCCTCCGCAAGGAAGAGTAAACCTGTCTGGTGGACATCTGCAATAAATAAACTATATAACTAAAGGAGAAAAATGCTGTCCAGGACCAAGAAGGAGCAGGTGCCCAATTGGAAGCAATTTCTCCTTAGCCTGAACAAGCAAGTAAGAGCACTAGTGAAATCCTCTAAAGCCATCTTTGTGTCCAAATTGGCCACATCTACTAGAGACAATCATAAGGCCTTCTTCACATATGTCTGCAATCTCAAAGGTAGCACCCAGATCTGTTCAGAACTGGTGGTCAAGGACACCACATACACAAACACTGTAGATATAGCCAACCTACTGGCTGACAGATTCAGTAAAAACTTCACCCCTCTGTCCCCCATCAGTAAATCAGGACATCCCAAGTGCCTGCCCCCTATCATTATCTCTAGGGAACAGGTCATCACTGCCTTCTCAAAGACAAAAAATACCGCCTCCATGGGACCTGATAAAATCCCAGGCATCCTACATGAACTCAGGCATGAACTTGCAGCACTATTATGCACCCTATTCAACCAAAGCCTGAGCACCGGCTTTGTCCCAGCCATGTGGAGGACAGCCCCTTTCATCCGTTTACACAAAGGTGGAGCTCCACCGATCCGGGAAATTATAGACCCATCAGCTTAACTAGCCTGATTTGCAAGACCGTGGAGCAGATTATCATGGTTGCCATTAACAAGGACATTGCCAACCTCCAAACACTCAACCACATACAGTTTGGCTTTGTCAAGGGGAGGCCATGTCTGTTAAATCTGGTCAACTTCTTTGAGACAGTCATCAAAGCCATGGACGAGGGGAAGACAGTGCCCACCACTTACCTTGAGCTGGCCAAAGCCTTTGACACTATTCCCCACTCGAGCATAATGGATAAACTCTCTCAACTAGGCATCAGTCCATATGTTACCAGATGAGTAGTAAACAGGCTCACTGATAGAACCCACCTAACCAAAATAGAGGAAGCCACCTCAAGCAGTAGACCCGTAATGAGCAGTGAACCCCAGGGACCAGTCTTGGGGCCTTTGTTATTCGGGATATACTTCTCTGAGGTAAAGGCCAAAACCAATGGGCTATGGCTGAGCAGTTCTGCAGATGACTGCAAGCTGGGCATGGTCATCAATTTCCCCAAGTGATGTGGACTTCCTTCAAGAGGGACTCACCCAAACAATTGACTGGTGCCTGAAACATGGTCTCAAGCTGAATGCCAAAAAATGCATCATCATCCACTTTTGGGAGAGTGACGTCCCCACATATTACATTAATAACAATGTCCTAAGCATGCAATCAGTTGTGAGAGATTTGGGCACCCAGGTTGATAACAACCCGACCTTTGACCACCATGTTGCTTCCGTTGTATGGAAAGTTTTCTACATGGCCCACCTCATAAGTAAGGGTATCTCATCCAGGGGCAAGGAGGTTATAACATCCCTATATTCTTTCCTTATAAGGCCAATTATTGAGTACAACACCCTCTTCGGCATGTAACTCGCAAAGGACATGCACCAGCTGGAGAGACCACAGAGGTTCTTCACAAGGAGAATCCAGGGCCTCAAACATCAACCCTACACAGATAGACTAAAAGCCCTGTCCCTCTACTCAGTTTCATACAGACTTCTCAGAGGTGACCTCTGTCTGGCATACAAAGCAATCTCAGATCCCGCCCTGATGGGACTGCTGCATATCTACAAGTCAAGCTCCACTCAAGCAACCCTCATGTGAGACCTATACCTGGTCTGTGACATCAACAGGACTTGTTGGCAGGACAGATTTGTGTCCCAGAGACTCTCCTATCTGTGGAATAGACTCCCGCTCCACGTCAAGCAGAGTACCTCATTTTCCCATTTTAAGTGCAACATGGATAACTGGATGGGAAACAGAAAATGCACCCCTGAGATTCCACCTGTGTCCCTGCTGGACAGGGTCATTGGGTGCTGACTTGTCTAAACATGAGCAAAAATCTTGGCTAGGCTTATAAGTGCCTCAGGGGAAATAGCCTAGTAACTTCCTATGATCCTATGTATGTGATGTCATTCTGAAAGCCAAAAATAATACTTAGATATTAGTAGGCATTTGCTCTCAGTATTCTGTATTCTGTCTTGGATCTGACAAGGACCCCCTCACCCACATCATCTTGCCTTGTGGTAGTAAGTAACTTAACTAGGGAGCGGTAATTCTTTTAGATTAGTCAGGAAAATATAGTGAGATTAGAAGCACTGTTTATGTATAACTGTGCAAAACTTTCCATCAGTGTTATTTTTAATATCCCCAGTGATTGAAATGCTGGTGTTTACTGTAAATAGATATTTAGTAGTTTCTAGTAAGCTTTGAAAGTATTTGCATATATTTATTTGGTGACAACTCTGGCCACTCCTGAAAGTCTTGCTGCTCTTCAAACTACCATTTGTATTAATACTGATTTCACTCAGTATAATTGGGCACCTTTGTAAGGGCCTTTAGGTAGCTGCCTTTGTAGTGTCTGGTGGCAGTGATAACTACCTTATAGTCTGGGCAGAAGGGGAATAGCTAGTAAACTTGGGCCAGCCTTTTCCAGGTGTGTGTGCAAATCAAATCTCAAGGGGTGTGTGTGTGTGTGTGTGTGTGTGTGTGTGTGTGTGTGTGTGTGTGTGTGTGTGTGTGTGTGTGTGTGTGTGTGTGTGTGTGTGTGTGTGTGTGTGTGTGTGTGTGTGTGTGTGTGTGTGTGTGTGTGTGTGTGTGTGTGTGTGTGTGTGTGTGTCGGCTACTGGGAGCAGGGACATGTGTGTGTGTGTGTGTGTGTGTGTGTGTGTGTGTGTGTGTGTGTGTGTGTGTGTGTGTGTGTGTGTGTGTGTGTGTCAGCTACTTGGAGCAGGGACACGAAGCACTGGTTTCAAAGACAGAGTGGTGGAGGACTTGGCTTGAGCACACAGCTGAGGACTTAACTCTGAAGCTGTGCCAGTGGGGAGTCTTACTGGGGACCCGGAGGGAGTCAGATAGAGAAATCCAGACCCCGGGCTTTCTGTGTTCCCTGTGTGCTCTTAAGGGAAATTGTGCTTGATGCGGAGAGGTCTGCATCTGGAAATACTGAGTGTAGCCATTTGTATTCCAAGTGAACATCCCTCTCCAGTGTCAGTGGTGAAGATTCAGGCTCATTAATTACTGGCCCAGCATGGGGATGTTACATATTGCTGATCAGTGGTGTGGATATTGAATTTCTGTAGCCTATAAGCAGTTGTCACTTAAGGTGTACTCTCAAGCAGCCACAAGATGAACATTTCATATCACAACAGTTTCATTCATTTATTTATTTTTTTGTTAGTTTAGTTTAGTCAGGGAGAGGAGGCAAAAATGCCAGCAAAGGATTATGGCAAGTTGTCAAAGAACCAGTTGGCCAAGGTGTGCGAATCCAAAGGACTGATGTATGCCAACCTGACTAAACAGGAAATGATTTCATCCTTAGTCTCAGCTCAGACAGCAGCCAGGAGGATAACCAGTCTGGTGATGGGAATTTGGAGCCCTCAGAAACAGGACAGTTCACCTTTTCCTCAGGGGAACGAAATCTGTCTGGACTTAGACTTGAACTGGAGACCAAACACATGGAATTAGAATATAGTGGAGAGACTGAGGGAGGCAAAACAGATGGAATTAGAAACAATAGCGAGACAGCGACATTTGGAGGTTGAAGAAAATGGGAAGCAGCATCAATATGAGAGGGAGATGCTTGAGGTACATGGAGGTAACGGGGAAGGGAATAACTGAACCCCAGAAGGAGGTAATGGGGAAGGAAATAACCGAACCCCAGAAGGAGGTAACGGGGAAGGGAATAACCGAACCCCAGAAACAATAAAAGTCAGTAAATTTCTTCCACAATTTACAGGGGGTAATAATTTTGATACTTTTTTTCATAAATTTGAAAGTGTATCTAAATAGTATAATGTTGACCAATGGCTCTGGGTGCAGCTCCTGACCCCCTTACTCCATGGTAAAGCAGTAACTGCTGTTTCCTACAACATCTGACATTGATTGCTTAAACTATAAAAAAGCCAAATGTTATTTACTAGGATGTTTTAAGTTAACACCTGAAGCTTACAGAAAATAAGTTTTGTGAGCATAAGAAAGTGTTTGTGATTATATTGCTGAGTCAAGCGCTTATTTTCATAAGTGGGTGAGTGGATGCCAGGTCACCATTTTTGAAGGGCTCACAGACCTGTTGGTGAGGGAACAAGCCCTTATCACTTTGTCTGAGGACATCAGAATCTGGTTATCAGAATGAGAGTGCAACTGTGCAGATGAACTGGGGAAACAGGGGGATCTCTACTAAGCAAGCAGGGCATCACTGCACAGGAAAGGGATACCCAGTGCTGTACATGGATATAAGTGAGCCCATGATGGGCAGCCTAAACCACCCCAACAGAGTCCCCTAGTAAAAGGGGAAGCCACAAGTTTAGGTATATGGCCAAGATCAAGGGTTAAATGTTTTAAATGTAACCAGTGGGGCCATGTAGCATATAGATGTCCACGGAGGCAAGGTGGGCAACAAAAGGTGGGGGAACCAGCAAGTCAGCATAACAGTATATCATTGCTAAGTTGTCTGGAGACAACAGGTGTACCAAACCATCACAAGAGATTATATCCTATCTTAGTGGATGAAAACAGGCCACTGCTAAGAGACACGCAGCCTCTGACATAATCATTGTGAAGCCTGCAGTGTTTAAAGAGGAACAGTACTTGCTTGGGCAGTCCACTCCAGTCAGAGCTTTAGGAGGGACCCCATTCCAAATGCCTTTGGTCAGGGTTCACCTTGACTGGGAGGGTGGAAAAGGAAGCAAGCAAGTAAGTGTGTTTGAGGACATCCCCACAGATGTCTTGATAAGGAATGATTTTGATAATGCAGTACTCTCTGTGTGCATGCAGTTACATGGGGTCAGGCTTGGAGACAGGCATGTGGGTCTGTTAGCCTTGGGGAAACCCAGACAGACACCACACCTGAAGCCAGGGGTGGTAGTATGGCTATTTCAGCGAGGGAGCTACCCTGTAGCAATGATCCTGAAGGTGAGACACAGCTGCTGGTAGGTACTGATGTTCCCTTAGACAGAGTGACTGCAAGGGCAGATGTGAGTGGTAGTACCCAGGCTGGCAGTGAGGCAACACTCTCAAAGGATTCCAGACTTCCTGTGGAAGGGGAGCTGGGAAGAGTGACAAAAGTAGAGCTGAGACAGGTTCAGTTCTCAGACCCTACACTAAATGGCTTGATGGAGTTAGCTAGGAAGCACCTGATTCTCAAGGAAAAGGGGTCTGTATACTGGAACAAATGGTTTCTTTATAGAGAGTGGACCCCTGAGAGAAGGCTAGAGGGTGAGGTAATACAGCAATGGGTAGTGCCTATAGCCTACCCTCTGGCACTTCTAGCCATAGCCCATGACGTTTATTTTACAGGTCATACAGGCATAAAGCAGACCAGGAGATGCATTATGCAGAATTTTTATTTGCCTGGGATTGGAAGGGATGTAACAGGGTACTGCAGGACTTGTTAGCAGTGCCAAAAAGTAGGCAAGTCAGGAGACAAGGTCAAAGCTCCTTTAATGCATTTGCCTGTGATTGAGGAGCCATTTCAGAGGGTACCTATGGACATTGTGGGGCCTCTGGGTACCCCATGCTCCACAAGGAAGAAGTATATCATGGTAGTAGTACATTATGCTACTAGATACCCTGAGACAGTGATTCTGTCCTCCGTTGAGGCAGAAAAGTTGGCAAATGCTTTGATAGGGAGTTTCAGCAAGGTAGGTTTGCCAAGAGAAATACTGACTGAAAGAGTGCTAATTTCATGTCAGACCTGCTGGCTTGTCTGTGGAAGCACTGTGAAGTGAAGCACCTAAAGACCACCCATTACCACCCCCAGACTAATGGTCTTGTGAAGAGGTTGAATTCTACACTAAAGACCATGTAACAGGCATTCACAGACCAGTTTAAAAGAGAGTGGGACAATTATTTTCCCCATCTGCTGTTTGCCTACAGAGGGGTACCCCAGGAATCCATTGGTTTTTCACACTTTAAGTTGCTGTATGGCCATAAGGTGAGAAGACCTTTACATTTGATTCATGATGAGTTGGAGGGTGTGTGAATCCCAGAAGGAGTCTGTTGTATCATATGTCCTAAACCTCAGGACAAGACTCAGGGAGCTCATGGGCTTGGCCCAGGAAAATCTGGCAGAAGCCCAACAGCAGAAAAAGGTCTGGTATGACAGAACTGCTCAAGCCAGAGAGTATGATGTGGGACAGCAGGTGATGGTCCTCATTTCTGTCAGACACAATAAGCTGCATGCAGCTTGGGAGGGACCCTTCACAGTGGTAAGGAAGGTCAGTGATGTTAACTACATGGTAGAATGGCTAGGCAGGAGGCAGGGACACACATTGCATCATGTTAATATGATAAAACCTTACCATGATAGGGAGGCTCTGGTGCTGAGTATTTGCAGTGGATACCAGGGGGAGTCTGAGGGAGATATAATGACCACTCTCCTCAGTGAGGCTCAGATTGACACCTCAGTGGAAGGGGTAGCAATATCCCAGTGACTATTAACTACCCAAGTTTGAGAAATGCAAGCAGTGTTACAGGAGTTTGGGGAAAAGATCACTGGGAAACCTAGGTGCACCCACCTGGTGCAGCACCATGTTGATACAGGACCACAAAGGCCTATAAAGCAGGCTCCTTACAGGGTGCCTGAAGAGTTAGACAGACTCTGATGGAGGAAATACAGGAAATGTTGGGACTGGGGGTAATCCATGTGTCCAGCAGTCCCTGGGCTTCCCCAGTGGTACTCGTACCAAAGAAAGATGGGAGCACCAGGTTCTATGTAGACTACAGGAAATTAAATAGTCACATAGAGTCAGATGCTTACCCCATGCCTAGAACAGATGGAGCCTTGGAGCAGCTGGGTGGGGCTAAGTATTTGACCACTATTGATCTGACCAAGGGCTACTGGCAGGTGCCCTTGAATCCCATGGCTAGAGAAAGGTCAGCCTTTGTGACTCCTTTCAGATTTTACGAGTTCACAAAGATGGCCTTTGGGATGAAAAATGACCCATTTATCTTCCAAAGGCTGGTAGATCATATCCTAGCAGGAGCAGAAGATTATGCCCTTGCTTACCTGGATGATATTGCTATCTACAGCCATTCCTGGCATGGGCACCTTCAGCATGTCAGGGTGGTCCTGGGCAGACTGCAAGAATCAGGATTAACCATTAAGCCTAGTAATGATCAGGTGGATATGGCAGATACCTCCTACCTGGGACATAGAGTGGGAAGCAGTACGATCAGGCCAGAACCTGTCAAAGTGGGAGACATTCAGGCATGGCCTGCATCTGTTACTAAAAAGCAGGTGAGGACATTCTTGGGCACAGTGGGGAACTATAGAAAGTTTGTTCCCAATTATAGTACAATAGCTGCTCCCCTCACAGACCTGAAGAGGCAAAACAGGCCAGACAAGGTAGTGTGGAGCCTTGCCTGTGAGCAGGCATTCCAAAAGCTTAAAGGGGCTTTGGGAGGACCTCCTGTGTTAGCTAGTCCAGATTACAACAAAAATTTGTTGTGCAGGTGGATGCTTTGAACCACGGGTTGTGGGCTGTACTCAGCCAGGTTTCCTCAGAGAGAGAAGAGCACCCAGTGGTATATCTCACCTATAGACTCCAACCTAGGGAGGAATGTTATGCAGCAGTAAAAAAGAATGTTTAGCCACAGTATGGGCACTACAGACACTTCAGCCTTATCTGTATGGAAGGAAATTCACTGTAGTTACAGAAAACAATCCCTTAACATGGCTACATTAAGCCAGCCCGCAAAATTCCAAGTTACTAAGGGTCTAGGGTTGCAGGCATACGCTATGACAGTGCAGCACCATATTGGGGTTAGCAATGCCAATGCAGATGGGCTGTCAAGACAGGGTATGGGGTACTGTATTCCCATGACAGGATCATTCCTCTCACGCAACATTTCTCAAAGGGCACTTGAAAAACTAGCTTGAGTCTTTAAAGGGGGCAAAGGTGTGATGATGGGAGTACTGCTAGCCATGTCAGGAGAAACAGGGCAGTGGATTTGTAATATATGCCAGCACAGTTAGCTGTAATTTTGAAAATAATTATATGTCATTTGTATATTAAACTGAGTTGTACAAATTCTTGCGCTGAAAATGTACATGTGAGGTTTGCTTGTGTTAAAATGTATCAACAGTGTGCCCTGCTAGAAGGGAAAGAAATGTACATGTATTATTGTAACTGAATTAAATGTATACATTGTAACAGCATACACTGGAAGTGAAGATTTTAATCTCAATCTACCTGACTTTGCAAAATATTCTTGAAATTAAATTACTTTATCAGTTAAGCCATAAAGATGTTATCCCACAGTTTTGAATGGAGGCAGATATGCAATGTATGTGCTAGAAAATAGTTGGTAGCTCCTGTACGAAGATTGAAATGGTTTTATGGTTTTATGACTTCCAGGAGATCTGAGCAAAGCTCTGTCTGTATGTAGGGTAACACATAGGTGCCAAAATCCTGTCAGCTTCTAGTGTTGGTGATAACATGAGAAACAGAGTCAGATGAGCAGACGTGTGTGATGTTATTCAGTAAGCCAAAACTAATATTTAGATATTAGTAGGAGTTCTATGACAACAAGAAACCACATCATCTTGCCTTATGGTAGTAAGTAACTTTACTAGGGAACAGTAATTCTTTTAGATTAGTCAAGAAAATATAGTGAGATTAGAAGAACTGTTTTTCTATAACTATGTGAAACTTTCCATCTGTGTTATTTTTAATATTCCCTGTGACCGAAACGCTGGTGTTTACCATAAATAAATATTTAGTAGTTTCTTGTTCTTTTATTATTTATTATTACTAAATATATTTAAACTTTTCATTGTGGCTTTTCCTTTTTTAGAAAATATTTAAGCTTTTAGAGTATTTGTATATATTTATTTGGAGACAACTCTGGCCACTCCTGAAAGCCTTGCAGCTGGTCAGACTACCATTTATATTAATATTGATTTTTCTCAGTATAATTGGGTACCCTTGTAAGAGCCTTAGGTAGCTGGCTTTGTAGTGCCTGGTGGCAGTGATAACTAGCTTATAGTGTGGGCAGAAGGGGGCATAGCTAGTAAACCTGTGCCACCCTTTCCCAGATGTGTGTGTGTGTGTGTGTGTGTGTGTGTGTGTGTGTGTGTGTGTGTGTGTGTGTGTGTGTGTGTGTGTGTGTGTGTGTGTGAGCAAATCAAATCTCAAGGTGTGTGTGTGTGTGTCAGCTACTTGGAGCAGGGACTGGAAGCATTGGTTTCACAGAGAGTGGTGGAGGACTTTGCTTGGGCACTCAGTTGAGGACTTAAATCTGAAGCTGTGCCAGTGGGGAGTCTTACTGGGGACCTATAGGAGACAGATAAAGAAATCCGGACCCTGGGCTGACTGTGTTCCCTGTGTGCTCTTAAGGGAAATTTTACTTGATGCAGAGAGGTCTGCATCTGGAAATACTGACTGTAGCCATTTGTACAGTGGTGAGGATTCAGGCTCCTTGACTACTTGCCCAGCATGGTGACATATGTTATTTTTAATATTCCCTGTGACTGAAACGCTGGTGTTTACCATAAATAAATATTTAGTAGTTTCTTGTTCTTTTATTATTTATTATTACTAAATATATTTAAACTTTTCATTGTGGCTTTTCCTTTTTCAGAAAATATTTAAGCTTTTAGAGTATTTGTATATATTTATTTGGTGACAACTCTGGCCACTCCTGAAAGCCTTGCAGCTGGTCAGACTACCATTTATATTAATATTGATTTTTCTCAGTATAATTGGGTACCCTTGTAAGAGCCTTAGGTAGCTGGCTTTGTAGTGCCTGGTGGCAGTGATAACTAGCTTATAGTGTGGGCAGAAGGGGGCATAGCTAGTAAACCTGTGCCACCCTTTCCCAGATGTGTGTGTGTGTGTGTGTGTGTGTGTGTGTGTGTGTGTGTGTGTGTGTGTGTGTGTGTGTGTGTGTGTGTGAGCAAATCAAATCTCAAGGTGTGTGTGTGTGTGTCAGCTACTTGGAGCAGGGACTGGAAGCATTGGTTTCACAGAGAGTGGTGGAGGACTTTGCTTGGGCACTCAGTTGAGGACTTAAATCTGAAGCTGTGCCAGTGGGGAGTCTTACTGGGGACCTATAGGAGACAGATAAAGAAATCCGGACCCTGGGCTGACTGTGTTCCCTGTGTGCTCTTAAGGGAAATTTTACTTGATGCAGAGAGGTCTGCATCTGGAAATACTGACTGTAGCCATTTGTACAGTGGTGAGGATTCAGGCTCCTTGACTACTTGCCCAGCATGGTGACATATGTTATTTTTAATATTCCCTGTGACTGAAACGTTGGTGTTTACCATAAATAAATATTTAGTAGTTTCTTGTTCTTTTATTATTTATTATTACTAAATATATTTAAACTTTTCATTGTGGCTTTTCCTTTTTCAGAAAATATTTAAGCTTTTAGAGTATTTGTATATATTTATTTGGTGACAACTCTGGCCACTCCTGAAAGCCTTGCAGCTGGTCAGACTACCATTTATATTAATATTGATTTTTCTCAGTATAATTGGGTACCCTTGTAAGAGCCTTAGGTAGCTGGCTTTGTAGTGCCTGGTGGCAGTGATAACTAGCTTATAGTGTGGGCAGAAGGGGGCATAGCTAGTAAACCTGTGCCACCCTTTCCCAGATGTGTGTGTGTGTGTGTGTGTGTGTGTGTGTGTGTGTGTGTGTGTGTGTGTGTGTGTGTGTGTGTGTGTGTGTGTGTGTGTGTGAGCAAATCAAATCTCAAGGTGTGTGTGTGTGTCAGCTACTTGGAGCAGGGACTGGAAGCATTGGTTTCACAGAGAGTGGTGGAGGACTTTGCTTGGGCACTCAGTTGAGGACTTAAATCTGAAGCTGTGCAAGTGGGGAGTCTTACTGGGGACCTATAGGAGACAGATAAAGAAATCCAGACCCTGGGCTGACTGTGTTCCCTGTGTGCTCTTAAGGGAAATTTTGCTTGATGCAGAGAGGTCTGCATCTGGAAATACTGACTGTAGCCATTTGTACAGTGGTGAGGATTCAGGCTCCTTGACTACTTGCCCAGCATGGTGACATATGTTATTTTTAATATTCCCTGTGACCGAAACGCTGGTGTTTACCATAAATAAATATTTAGTAGTTTCTTGTTCTTTTATTATTTATTATTACTAAATATATTTAAACTTTTCATTGTGGCTTTTCCTTTTTTAGAAAATATTTAAGCTTTTAGAGTATTTGTATATATTTATTTGGTGACAACTCTGGCCACTCCTGAAAGCCTTGCAGCTGATCAGACTACCATTTATATTAATATTGATTTTTCTCAGTATAATTGGGTACCCTTGTAAGAGCCTTAGGTAGCTGGCTTTGTAGTGCCTGGTGGCAGTGATAACTAGCTTATAGTGTGGGCAGAAGGGGGCATAGCTAGTAAACCTGTGCCACCCTTTCCCAGATGTGTGTGTGTGTGTGTGTGTGTGTGTGTGTGTGTGTGTGTGTGTGTGTGTGTGTGTGTGTGTGTGTGTGTGTGTGTGTGTGTGTGAGCAAATCAAATCTCAAGGTGTGTGTGTGTGTGTGTGTGTGTGTGTGTGTGTGTGTGTGTGTGTGTGTGTGTGTGTGTGTGTGTGTGTGTGTGTGTGTGTCAGCTACTTGGAGCAGGGACTGGAAGCATTGGTTTCACAGAGAGTGGTGGAGGACTTTGCTTGGGCACTCAGCTGAGGACTTAAATCTGAAGCTGTGCCAGTGGGGAGTCTTACTGGGGACCTATAGGAGACAGATAAAGAAATCCGGACCCTGGGCTGACTGTGTTCCCTGTGTGCTCTTAAGGGAAATTTTGCTTGATGCAGAGAGGTCTGCATCTGGAAATACTGACTGTAGCCATTTGTACAGTGATGAGGATTCAGGCTCCTTGACTACTTGCCCAGCATGGTGACATCACACCAGCCTTATCTACAAGGCTATGGAAAGAATCTTAATGGACTTTATGAGTGGTCATAATGAAGACATGAAAAGTCAGCAAGCAAAGGAGAGTATCAGTGCTGAAATTGAATTCATCATCAAGTCTTGGTGAGTACCTTCGTGAGGTGGACCCTGTTTTTCACAAAATCTCACCAAGGTGACACTGATATATAGACTGTATTTATATAACATATATCATGGACAGAAGTAAGTTAAAAACAAAAAAAGATAGCTGGGCGCACAAGTCCCAGGATAAAAAATTGCCTAATACTTGTAGGCACACTGGTGCCAGGACGGGAATAAAATGACAGTGTAGTATCCTCAAAATCCAGAAACATTCCTACAATGGAGATAGGCCAGACTCAAGATGGCCTCCCTGTTGTAGAAAGAAGTAGCAGTCCATGAAAATCACAAAAACTGATAGGCCAAAGACGAGCCATAAAGATGCTAGAGTGGACTATTGAGGATAAGACATTATGTATTGTTACTATTATGCAAAAAGCCCAGAATTACCAGACAGAGGATATACAAAGATATTAAGAGAGAAATTAGAAGAAAGAAAAATACTTTCACAAGAAAAACTGTCAGAAGCTTCAAATAAAACTTCGTGTTCATTAATACAACAGATTTTTGAAAAACAGTATATAGATCAAGAAACTTTGATCTGTTTGGAAAAAAAAGCATCAAAGGAAGTGTGAAAATGTAAACAACAAAACCTAGACATTTTTGAAAAGTATAAAAAAGAAATATGGACATGGGAAAGAAAGAGAGATTTAATATGGTGCAATGTTTATGCAAAGGAGAAAGCCAAGTTAACTAATATAGAGAATGCAGTTACAAAGTTATTTGAAGAGAAATATAGGTAAAGGCATCCAGATATGGAAAATTTCACAGTAATAAAACTGATATCACAAAGAGGGAATGTGGAAAAGATTAGTAAAGCAGAAGTTAAGGAAACAGACGTTGAAGTTATGGAGTGTCTGGGGAGTGAAGGATTTAATATAGAAAGTCTAACACAGACTGCATCACAGCATGATGGAGTGAGTCCCCAAAGTAAGGAGAAATAGGAAGATCAGGAGACATCCGAAGAAGAAATATGAACATGGGAAAGAAAAGGAGATTTAATATGGTGTAATATTTATGCCAAGGAGAAAGCAAAATGAACTAGTACAAAAAGAGCAGCACCAAAGATATTTGAAGTGAAATATAGGCAAAGGAATCCGGATATGGAAAATCTTATAAGACAAAAAAATAAGAAGACAAAGAGGAAAAGTAGAAAAGGAGATTAGTAATGGAGAAGTTAAAAACATAGAAATTGAGGTTATGGAGCACCTACAAAGTGAAGGATTCAGTGTAGAAAATCTAATGCAGAAAGCACCACAACAGGATAGAGTAATGGATATCCAAATTAAGGGGAAATCAGTGAAAAAAGAAGCAATTGGTCACATGCCATATCAAGATATTTTTGGAGGTTTCCACAGAAAACCAGTATAAACATTCGATTAAAGTTAGACAGCAAGGGAAGGGACAGGAGACTGCGGAAACTCTGATGCAGTCAACGTTGAGGAGCAATAGGCCAGTGAGTTCCCATATGACAAAGCAACAGATGGCACAGGATGAAATTGAAGATAAGGTGCCACAAGAAGATGCTATATAACTTTCTAGAATGTCTACAGGAAGTGGTAAACAAAGGATGTGCCCTTAGTTTGGAAGAAAATGAAATAAGGGAAGAGTTGCTTGATTTAATGGACAAAGATAGATATATTAAAATCAATGAAAGAAATAGGTTGCAGAAGGTCAATGTTTGTCTTTTCGGCTTTTCCCGGTTAGGGGTTGCCACAGTGGAACTCCGGTCCGCTAATGATTGGCAGTAGATTTTATGGTGCCGAGTTGCCAGCCCAGTGCTTCACGCTCACCAGATGATCTATAAAAATCAGTGCATACCAAGATTATATATTCCCCGTTCCAAAGGAGAGATGGGCCTCCTTGAAATTGATTACATGTACAGATCTGCAATCGTGGGATTTCACATATATCTGCTGACCTCACAAGACCCAAATGTACTGAAAGTTTTGAAACATGAAGAGAATAAATCCAAGATGACTTCCCTGCTTAGGCTAGCAGAAGCATATCGACGTCAAGCAGGAATGGAAATCAAACCAGAAGTAGATAAAAATCAGACAGCAACTGAATGCGCCAAAAAAACAAAAGAAAGAATATAAGGTGAAGGATCAGATGAAAAGGCAAGAAATGTGGAAAAATCATAAATATAGTGGCAAGTATAGCAAACTTCTGGAAGAACCTCATGTTGATCAGGAACAGATGCAGGAATGGTTAAGGAGAGGTGAATTCAAACCAAGAGATGAAAGGTTAATACTGGCAGCCCAAGACAGTGGTCTACGTACATGCTGATTTACAAAGTCAATTGAACATGTGGGAGAAACAGATAAATGTAGGTTTTGTAAAACTGAACTGGAAACAGTCGCACACCTTGTTGCTGGTTGTGACATACTAAAGGCAGAGGGCCTGTACACTGAAAGGCACAATAGTGTAGCAAGACTGTTGCACTGAGGATTGCCCAAACATTATAGTTTTGAAGTGGCTGAGAAGCACTGGAAACATGAACCACAAAGCATCATAGAAAAATGGGATCATCCATTATCAACAATTCAAAAGATAGATGCTAGAAAAGTGGATATAGTAGTCCAAGAAAAGAAGACAAAAGTACCATTGACCATTGTAATTGCCACACTCAGTGACTACAGTTTCCTACATACAGAGAGACACAAGTTTATAAAACATCAGGATCTGCAAGCAGAAACAAGAGCAATGTGGAAGAAGGATACCAAGAAAGTTGCAATTGTAGTAGGAGCAATGGGTCTTATAAAAAAGAGTCTATCATCATATGTAGATATGTTACCAATACACCCATTACAGAAGGAGTCATTACTGGGCACATTGTGGGTGCTGAGAAGAGCACTTTTGGCTGACATAACAGAGTAAAACAATACTAATTTCATTAACTTTAATTGCACTTTGACTTAGGAATGGGGTCCATTCCCGTCATGGTATTAGAAACTCAAAAGATTTGGAGAAATTAAAAAGGGAGAGACCTTATCAACAAGGACATAGGCAACCTTCAAACTGTTAACTCAACCTAGTTTGGCTTTGTTAAGGGTAGATCATGCCTATTGAATCTGGTGGACTTCTTTGAGAATGTCACCAAAGGCCTAGATGAAGTCAGAAGAGTACATACCACATATCTTGACTTAAACAAGGCTTTTTTCACAATTCCCCACTCAGGTATCATTGAGAGACTTTCCCAGATGGGGATTAACCCATACATCACTAGACAGGTAGCCAACTGGATCATGACAGCATGCATACTGTCAAAGTTGGGGATTCCACCTCTACCAGTAGACCAGTTACCAGTGGCACATTACAAGGATCTGTGCTGGGTCCTCTACTGTTTGGAATCTATTTCTCAGAAGTCCAGGTGAAAGTAGATGGCACATGGCTTACCTTGTTCACTGATGATTGCAAACTAGGTGCAATCACTGAGTCCCCAAATGATGTTAGAGTATTACAAAAGGGGCTAACACAGAAAAATGATTGGTGTCAAAGCCATGGACTAAATCTAAACACAAAAAAGTGCATTATTATCCCCTTTGGCAAAGAGGAAGTCCTTGTAACTTACAGTATTGACAGCACCCCCCAAATCTCAAACCCAGTGGTGTGAGATTTGGGAACACAGGTTGATAGCAATCTAAACTTCGATCACCATGTGTCCACAGTGCTAAGGAAAGCCTTCTACGTTGCACATCTCGTAAGTAAGGGCATCAAATCTAAGACTAAGGATGTTATAACTCCTCTGTACTTAACCCTTATCAGTTCACTAATGGAGTACAACTCTTCCTTTCAGCATGTACCTCACTAGATACTTGCAACAGCTGGAGAGACCACAGAGGTTTCTCACCAAGAAAATTTAGGCCCTCCAAAACATGACCTACATGGAAAGACTGAAAGCCCTGTCACTGTACTCTGCATCCTAAAGGCTGCTTAGAAGTGACTTGTGTCTGGCCTACAGAGCAGTCTCTGACCCTGCCTAATGGAAATGCTGCATATCTGCAAATCAAATGGGACAAGAGTCATTCACTGCAGGGATTTCAACCTAGTCTGTAACATTAACAGAACATGCTAGAGAGACAGTTATATCTCCCAGACTTTGCCACTGCTCTGGAATAAACTCCCAATTCATGTGAAGCAGAGTTCCTCAATGATGCTATTCAAGTGAAACCTAGACAATTGAATGGGAGACCTTAAATTCACACCGGGGGGTGGCATCTATATCCTTCATGGACAGGGCATTTGGTGTTGATCATAAACTCACTCTGCTTATAACCAAAGTCAATTAGGGAACACGGGTATAACATGGCTAGGCTTGTAAAGACCCTCTTGCAATTAGCCTAGTAAACTCCTATGAACCTATTAGATAAAAGAGGGCTGTATTGTTGGGGTTTGAAATCAGCATGCCAAAGGACTCATAAGCATATTTTGTAGACAGAATCAACTGCAGATTGGACAACTCATGGTGGCCTGCACCTTTCTTGTAATAACGTATTCATATGTTACTTATTTACTTGTTTGTAATGCCTGATGGTTTATATAGCCGAACCAGTCTCTGTAATCTTGCATTGTTGTACAAACATCAGCTATGCTAATACCAAGCATTCACAGTACATATATATTGTAAAACCTCAGTAGCAGAACAAATCTGTATGTTATAAAAAAAAATATGCAACAGTCATGCATGTGTATGCGTGCGTGTGTCTGGTGTGTGTATGTGTATGTATATATATATATATATATATATATATATATATATATATATATATATATATATATATATACACACACACACACACACACACACATATATATATGTCTATTTGTCTATTATATTTCAGTATTATTTCTGCTTATATTTCTTTATAAAAATCTTACACAACGGTGAACCTTTAAATAAAAAAAGAAATGCATTTGTGGAATAAAAGATCACAGAATAAATGGAAGGAGAACTGGTCAAATAGTATATATATATATATATATATATATATATATATATATATATAATTTTTGCTGTTTATTTATTGGTGAGCCTTTCCCAGAAGGCAAGAAAATAAATAAATTAATAATTGTGTTGACTGCCTTGCTTTGTGTTTCAGTGCTTTTCTTTAAAAACACGAGTCCCATTACACAATGACAATATCTCTTTCTATCTCAGTCTGCATGCTAATCTGTCAGTCTATCTCTGTTACAAGCTATCAGCGCACTCTTTGTGAGATAAGTTTTTTGAAATACTGATAATCACCCAAACTCACTGAATTTTCCATAAACATCACACAGATGAAACAGAATTGCATTTTTTTACAAAACTGGACCCATAAACATGTTACCACTGAACTCTGCTTTTCTCGTATAAAAGTTACAAAACATTGCAGTGTGATCTGCTTGGGAATTCATGTCTTTATATCCTTTTTGTAAATTTCTTATCAATGAAAGCGAAGTCCTTGCCTGTTTTGTTTTTTTTGTAAATTGTGTTGTCACTAGGTGAAGCTGTTATGCTTTGTAAAACAGAATATAGTCTCTGTTTACAAGGTCTTATTGACGGAAAATGACATTATGAACTTTTTTGTGAATATATGAACTCTCAGTTATCATTTTCAGACTTTGAACCAGAAAGTGAGAACAGAATACAGCCAAATAACTCTCTTTATTACACACAACTACACAAAAAATAATGCCAGACAGTTTAGCACTTTTGCCCCTATCTACCGGAACTACATCAGAACTAAGATACTGCTGCCATATCTATATTTAAATCATCCCTTCCTTGTTTTACATGGTTCTAAGTCTGGACATTGATGCAAGGAATTACACTTTTGATTGGGTCTAAATTATCATTATCGGCAACCACATTTTCCCATTTTTTACATGGAGTTAGTGTGTCACATCAACTATCACCACCCCTCTTGATTCAGTGCCACTCTCCTACCTACTTCAACAGTCATACCTGACTGTTACAGGTCTTCTGTCACACAATTCATCTATCTCATTGTTAAATGTTTTAATTTCCTTTTGCCTTCTTCTGATCTCTGCCACATCTTCAGGGGCAACCTTACGCATAAGGGAACAAGGTGACCGCCTTATGGGGGTGCTCTTTCCCTATTTATTTTTAGAGCTATGTGTCTTTGCTCTAAAAAATAAATAAGTAAATAAAGCACCCCTGCTACTACTACTGGTGTTTCTATTACTAACAATAATAATAATACTAGTACTGCTACTACTAATGCTAATACTATTGTTGCTACTACTACTACTAAAACTATTACTACTACTAATATTATTAATACTTCTACTGCTGGTGTTACTACTGTTACTACTAATACTACTAGTACTGCTACTACTAATGTTACTACTATTGTTACTACTACTACTAAAACTATTACTACTATTAATACTACTACTATACTACTGTAACTACTAATAAAACTATTACTACTGCTAATAATATTAATACTACTAATAGTACTACTACTACTGCTACTACTAATGCTACTACTACTGTAACTACTAATAAAACTATTACTACTGCTAATACTATTAATACTACTAATACTGCTACTATTAATTCTACTACTACTGTTACTACCACTACTAAAAGTATTACTTCTACTAATATTATTACTACTACTACTATTATTACTACTAAAAGAAAATATACCTGTGGAACATAAGATGCTGCAGGGGGGCAGTGCCCAAGATGACTTGTCATTCAAGTCACATTACATTAGGTTAAACGTTATGAGCTCACAGTAGTAGAGACCTTGAAATGTTCTCTTACAATGAACTCTGCAACACTTTCACAGTGATTCATTTGCAACCATAGCCATCTAAGCTAAGAATATTTTCTTGATTAAATGCACTTGTACTAGCTTTATACAGTGAGTGCTACTGTTTTTTGAGCTTTTATTTAATTTTGTGTCACAAATAGTAATTTCTCTGTTTCTTAGCTCTTCTAGTCTGTGTGCCTCCAAATCTCATTGCAGAAGAGGGAATTAACCAGGGGCTTAGTTGTTTAGGTTCAGAGATTAGTACTAAGCTAACTGCCCATTTAAGCCTAGCCAATTATCCTTTGTGAGACTCAAACCCTGCACCTTGTGTTTGTAAGGCAAACACCTTAATCATTAGGCCACCCTCCCAACAAAGGATTCCTAGATAAGTATTAGGTAGGTGCTGTTGTGGCCCATTTTAACCCTACCCAATGTCTTTCAAGAGTGAGAATCAAACCCTGCACCTTGTGTCTATGAGGTAAACACCTTAACTATTATCCCAGCCCACAATTTTTGGTACTTGTCTGTTGTCCAGTCTGCACTTGAGAGTGGCTTTTGCTGTGCTTTTACATTAAAAAAATTCCAAGATCAGACATCTTGTGACATTAGGTGTTTACCTGGTTTCTCTGAGTTGGGAAGGACTACAGGATACAGAGAATACAGGCCATAAGTAAAATGTCCTATGCAGACCATCTCAAGGCTCTATCTCTGTATTCTGTCTCCTACAGGCTTTTGAGGAGCAGTTTATGCCTGATATAAAGGGAATTATCAGACCCCACACTGATGGACCTCCTGCTTATCCACAAAACAAACAGCACCAGAATGACCCATTCTAAAGACTTAAACCTTGTCTGTGATATAAATAGGACCTGCTGGAGAGATAGGTATGTATCCCAGAGATTACCCCATCTATCGAACAGGCTCACCATGCAGAGTTCCTCCCTAACCCAATTCAAGTGCAACTTGGACAATTGGATAGGGAACCAGAAATTCATCCCTGGTTTGTCACCTATGTCTTTAATGAACACAGGCAACCTGTAAATAGTTCACCTCCCAGGCCCCTGCTTACATTTATCAAGGGTATCATAACTTGTCAGATATTTAGGATACATGGCTAGACTTAAAAAGGCCCTTGTGGCCATTAGTCTAGTAAACATCTATGAACCTCACAGTGCAGTCATTTATAGGCTTGAGGGTATGAGTCAGCTTTCAATCTTTTTTTCTCTGCGCAGAGCTGTCCACTGGGCAGTAATGGTTAGCCGTGCCCTGTGTAGTAGCAAACACCTAGACAGTAAAATTTACCTATAAAATTAGGATTAGATCTGAAACCTGTAAAATAATGTGGCATTGTGCAGAAATAAGCTTAGAGCAGCGAGCTTGTGCATCGGACCATATCGTAGCATGATAAAACATCTTCTCCTTAACCATAGAGACTAGGAGGCCCCTATTAAAACCCATTCCTTAATCCTAAACAGCCGGCACTATTACAGGATCAGACAACATGGATATGCAATTTCCAGTTGTCTCTGTGGCCAGCTTCGTAGATTTGGGCATCCTATGGCAACATAACAATTGTCTCATATTCTCAGACAACCAGTTAATCATTAAAGAAAATAACATGGTATATGAGAGATGAAAATACACAACTTCTTTGGAGGTAACAATCTTGCATACAAACAAGGTTGTCAGGAGGAATACTCACACTATGTCCCTCACACATACCATTCACCACATAAAGATTGTCTTAAGCTGAGGTGCTTAAAAGAAATCTTCCCAAATCTCAAAGAACTCCAAAGCCACCTAATGGCAACACTGTTCCTCAGCAATCACTAAAGCACACACCAAAAACATCAAACATTTCACATAATCCTACACCTAATGGTCCCAAGTGCAAAGCCCATAAGGCAAGCATACACGTTACCTAATAACCTTGTCATTGGGGATGACATTATGTGACATACAGATACCCCACTCGCCACGCTAGATAAGGGAAGATAAAGATTAGTTGCCTATCTGGTGCCAGGATCCACAATATCATGCACACTCTCAAGTTACTGCACCCCAGGTACCAATATGATTCTATCATAGAATATGTGGGGGTAAATGACCTGAGACATACCTTCCTGAACTACATGAAAAGAGACATAATGGATCTCTCGGAATATGTGTCACAGATAGGTATGAGCCTTCTACAAAGATGATGCCACAACATGAAAATAAAATGACTGATTTTGATAATTGGATTAGTTTCTGCTGTCACTCCAGAGGTATCCAATATCTGTCAGCATGGGTGAACATGGTCAAATGACCACATTGCTTTGCCAAGCATGGGTTGCACCTGTACCCCGTAGGTTTTCAAATATTGGCTAAAACCTTATCTACTCCTTAGAGCCTTTTTAGACAGTGCCAAAATGACAAAACTACCAACATAGTGAAAACGTCTACAAGCAACCTTAAGGTGAGGAGTCTGAATAAAAAACTCTACAATCTTTAAGCCCTCCTCACTCTGGAGAATGTGGACATCTGTGCTGTGACTAAGACTTGGTTTAAAGCCATAGAAAGTACTCCAAAAGTGCAAGGCTACAGGCCTTCTACACATTGAGGCCAAAAACAAGACAGACTGGGGCCAAAGGTGAAAGTGTCTCAATCTATGTTAGCAGCAGACTAACCTCCAGGTCAGTTAAACAGGATAATACCGTGTAGCTCATCCATGTGCCAGTCACCATAGGTAAGGTCCCTCACCATATCATGGCTAGCTACAGGTCACCATGAATGCCCCTAGAGTCTTATGACTCTTACCTAAACCTACTAGAGGTGCTCATCATTCAGCCAAACACCCTATTCATGGGGGACTTTAACTACCCCTCTATAGACTGGGAAATGTACACTGCCTCAAACTTACAGGCTCAACACTTCCTGGACTTTATTAAGACAAGCACCCTGGAACAGATAGTGCACATTCCAACCAGAGGATCAAATATGCTGCATCTGGTACTCAACAACATGAGAGAGCATTGCACCCCCCCCCCTCACCACCACCACCACCACCACCGGTCATGTCCTCACTAGTGAGGTCGCATCACAAAGCTGTTTCATTTGAGATAAAAATCAGCCCAGAAAATCCAGCTAAACCAGTAACATTTTAGAACTATTCAAAGACAAACTACATCTTTAAGTTACAGTTTGTGAAACTTCAAGGCTTCCCCAACTCTGAGACCACAGCTACCTATGCAGAATAATTCACAGAGTCACTATACAAACATGGGAATGACAGCAGAGAAGCTGCAGTACCAGAAATAATCCCAAAACAAACACTAAAAACAAACTCCATTGCTGGAATCCTAATCTAAACAAGGTATATAATGAAGTAAGTAAACTCAT
Source organism: Protopterus annectens (assembly GCF_019279795.1). Lineage (NCBI taxonomy): Eukaryota > Metazoa > Chordata > Ceratodontiformes > Protopteridae > Protopterus > Protopterus annectens. The sequence continues at coordinate 1,672,964,172 of NC_056729.1, forward strand.
AGCCAAAATCAGGAAAAGCAACTCCCTTATACTCTCTTATACAACTAAACAAGAAACTAAGAGGTATAATTAAGTCCAACAAGGCCAAGTATGAGGTCAGGATAGCCTCACAAGCTAAGGACAATCAGAAGGCCCTCTTCATCTATGTCTGAACTCTTAGAGGTAGCACACAACAGTGTGCTGAACTAATGGTAAACGGTATTGCCTACACCGATCATGGTAATATAGCAAATCTACTGACTGATAAATTCAGCTCAATCTTCACCCCTCACTTCCCCCAGCTCCTCCAGATGAAATCCTCTACATTATACTTCCCCCAACTACCAGCAGAGACTATGTGCTGGCACACTCACTAAAGCCAAGAGCACCACCTTGGTATGTCCAGATAACATCCCCAGTTGCCTCTTGAATAGTCTAAAACATGACCTCTCAGGACCACTTGAGGCACTCTTGAACTACAGCCTTGAAACAGACTTCATTCCAAGTGAATGGAAGACTGCAACAGTCATTCCCCTCAATAAGGGTGGGCCAGCAAATGACTCAGAGAACCATGGACCCATCAGTCTAACAAGCCTATTATGCAAAGCCATGGCATGAATTATCATGGAAATGATAAACAAGGACATTGACAACTTACATGTTCAGTGATAACACCAGTACTATAGATCGTGTAACAGTGACTATAAAGACAACCCTGGAATATATAACAATTTTTGGAGTGCATAGACCAACAAAGTCAAGTGCTGATGACCTAGACGGATTCATACATTTCTTGCATGAAACACAGGAGGGGAAGAATAACAGTAGCTGGGGACTGTAATTTACCAGAAATAGACTGGAATGATATTAATTCAACAACATTAGTAAGGAAATTATTTGGGCGGCCACAGTGGTGCAGCGGTTAGCGTTGTCGCCTCACAGCTAGAGGTTCTCCGGTTTGATCCTCAGCTGGGGTGCCTTCTGTGTGGAGTCTGTGGAGTCTGCATGTCCTCCCTGTGGTCGCGTGGGTTTCCTCCGGGTACTCTGGTTTCCTCCCACATCCCAAAGACATGCTGTAGGTGGATTGGACACTCTAAATTGGCCCTAGGTGTGAGTGCATGCATGTATGTGCCTTCTGTGAAAGGTTGGGCGCCGGGCTGGCAACTCGACACCATAAAACTCCACTGCCAATCATGAGCGGACAAGTGATCCACTGTGGTGACCCCTAACCGGGAAAAGCCGAAAGAAGAAGTAAGGAAATTATTTACAACATATGTTCAGGAACAACAATTGCTTCAGATTGTAAAAAACCTACTAGCGAATGGAATATACTAGATATTGCTTGTATTACTAAAAAAATTACTATTACTTCATGTCAAGTTTTACCACTGTTGATATGCAATCATCTTGGAGTTATAAAGATTAATTTGCTGCTTGATAATTCTGCCAAACTGAAATCTAAATTAATGCACAGAAGATTAATAACAGATTATATGGAAGCAAAACAGTCACTATGTAAAACTAACTGGAGTGAGATATTCGGTGGAAAAACTGCAGATGGAATGTGGAAAGTTTTGAAAGTGAATTAGTTTGAATGCAAAAAATCAAAGTAAAAAAACAAAAAAAAAATGTTATCATCAAGATCTAGGTGCATAACATCAGGAGAATGTGTTTCCATTATGACATACTTGATTAAGGTGAGAGACAAAAAATATAAGAAATGGAAAAGAGGTCAAACTATGACTTTGAGAAATGAAATAAACAAGCTGGACAGACAAATTAAACATAATGTGAGAGAAGATCAAGAACATTTGAAGAAAATTTATATAAAGATATAGAGCATAATAGGAAAACTTTTTATAGATACATAAGATGTGGAAGGAGTAAAGATGTGCAAATTGATACACTGTGTGTCGGTTCTAAAATTTATTCTCAGATACAACAGATTACAGATATATTTACAAAATCTTATGGAAAGCAGTTTGGTTCCACAAAGGGGGTGATAAATTGTCCTAGTGACAGCCAATTAATGTCAGATAGTGAAATTAAATTAGATTATATTAAAAAAGAATTACACAAACTGGATCCATACAAAGCACAGGGAGGAAACAGAATTAGTAATAATGACCTGAGAACACTTCAGTATGATCTTACAGTACCATTATATGTATTATTTACTAGGCCGTATAAATATGGAGAGATGCCTCATGATTGGAGATGTGCACTTGTTAAACCCATCTTTAAGGTAAGGGTACTAGGACAAACCCCGAGAAGGCTATATTGGATAAATTATTGTCAGAACTGAAAAGGCTGGGACTTGAAACCATACATCAACATGTATATATTGAAAACAGATCTATTAACATCTGTAACATGATATTCTATAACAATATAATAACAGCTATGAATGGAAATTTGTGCTGTGATGTAATCCTCTACATTATACTTCCCTCAGTATTTGAAAGGGTCATACAAAACCACTGATCAATAAATTAGAGCAAGTTGGTATTGATGTACTCTTTGATAACATGGATAGCTGCATGGCTTTGGAATAGCAAATGACAAGTATCATACAGCAAGTGGACAGCTGAAATTCAAGGTTGCAGTCAGGGTCTCTCACAAGGCTCTATCCTGGGCCCTTTCTTGTTTAATTTGTATCTTTCAGGTCTATGTTTTTCATCTGAGGTGTTCTGCAGTCTGTATGCAGATGACTTGAACACCGGTAAGCTGATTACAGGTGTTACAAATAGGGCATGTCCGCAAAAGAACTTGACTAAATTGACCATTTAGACTCAGGAGAATAATGTGCTGATAAATACAGCAAAAACTAAGCATATAAGATCTGGGAGACGTAAAATGAAAGGTGGCTACAGCACACATTGATTGAAACTGTACTGTGTCTAGAAGTAACAAGCTGGACATTATTTATTTATTTATTTATTTATTTGCATTTGTATACCGGGATGGTCAACTTGGCCAAAAAGTCCCCATTTTCAGTGCAGGCCTGGGGAAAAAAGCTCCACATACAAAAGAAATTTAAATACAATTACATTTTCTACATACATAGAGAGATAATTAAAAAAAAAAACAGACATATAATCTTATCATAAATTTCTAGCTAGAATAACAAAGGCAGTATACATTATATGCAAAATATACAAATTACAATATATCACCTGCTTTGGATACTGTAGAATAAAGACAGCAAGAGATAGTTGCATAACTGTTAAGCAGAGGAGAGAAAAACATTAGTGAGATCAGGTGAGGGCAGATACTCTGTAGTCGTAGCCACATGTACATTGTCATAGGGCTAAGAGATGCTGTTTTATAGACTTTTTGAAGGATATGTGATTAGAAATAGTTCTGATAGAGCTAGGTAGGGAATTCCAAGTTTTAGAAATGGTAGATGAGTAGAGAGATTGATCAACTGCTAGATTGCGTATTTGCACTTTTAGAAGGAATTAATTTTCTGATCTAAGTTGTCGGGAAAGCTTATGGAGAGTAAACAGGGAGGTGAGGGATGGAGAACTGGAAGGTTTGGTAATGATATTGTGAGCTATGGTTAACTGCAAGTAGGTTAGGTGATGGGGAAGTTTGAGCCATTTATTATACATATACATATTATTATTATTATTATTATTATTATTATTATTAGACATACTATTGTAATCATTATTTTTTTCCTCACAATCAAACATCTTATGCATATACAGGTGGCTATCTTTTGGGGGAGAGTAAATTGCACAGAATATGGCTGTCTTTTGGGATTAGGGGTAAGGAAGCGTGCTGCATATAAATATGACACCAGCAGCTACTTGAAATATGACCATGGGCATTTGAGCCTTAGTTGGAATTACAATATAACACCAGAGGGAGATAGAGTGACTATTTATTTTGAGGTGTGGGTAGGGGGTGCTGGTGCTACACCTAGATATTTATGGAACCCTCAAGCATTTATCTACTCAGTTTATTATAAACTAGCATTTGGTCAGCTATGATTATTAAAATCTGGATAGAAATTATTTCTTCTTTGAAATAAAAAAGTAAAATTGAATTTCATTTTCATATGCATAATTTCTTGGTCAGGCCTTCATTGCATCAAAAGTTGAAACAAAAACTCTAAAATGCACAGCCGAGCACCTATAAGCCCAACTCCATGGCATCTTGCTGCCTACTAGCCCCCAGCCCTCCATTGGTGGTATTACAGGGTAGTTTGGTCAGTTAGGATGTGCTGAATGCAGGAAAAAGCAAAGTTGAAGAGGAAGACTGAATTTCTTTCCTCAGCCATTGTTTTCCATCATGCCATCAACAAATGAAAAAGTTTTTTTAAAAAACTCTAAAATGCATCTAAGAGCATCTAAAAACCTCACGTGTTCTGGGGGACTAGCAGCCCCCAATCCCCTGGCTTAATACAATTATTTCTATTGTAGTTATTACAGTGTAGTCTTGGTCAGTTCGGATGTGCTGAAAGGTTGAAGAGTACTACTAAATTTCGTTTTCTTTTTTTCTTTCTTTGATTGTCCTTTTTGTTCAGGCAATCACTGGACAAAAAAGTTTTGTAAAAACCTCTAAAATGCATCTCAGAGCATCTAGAAATGGCATGGCTTCTGGGGGTCACCTGGCTTAATAAATTTGTTTCCTCCATAGTTACCAGAGTGCAGTCTAGCTTAAATAGAATATGTTGAATGAATGAATGAATGAATGAATGAATGAATGAATGAATGAATGAATGAGTGAGTGAATGAATGAATGAGTGAATGAATGAATGAATGAATGAATGAATGAATGAATGAGTGAATGAATGAATCAATGAATGAATGAATGAATTAATTAATTAATGAGTGAGTGAATGAATGAATGAATGAATGAATGAATGAATGAATGAGTGAATGAATGAATGAATGAGTGAATGAATGAGTGAGTGAATGAGTGAATGAATGAGTGAATGAATGAATGAGTGAATGAATGAATGAATGAATGAATGAATGAATGAATGAGTGAATGAATGAATGAATGAATGAATGAATGAATGAGTGAATGGATGAATGAATGAATGAATGAATGAGTGAATGAGTGAATGAGTGAATGAATGAATGAATGAATGAATGAATGAATGAATGAATGAATGAATGAATGAATGAATGAATGAATGAATGAGTGAATGAGTGAATGAGTGAATGAATGAATGAATGAATGAGTGAATTAATGAATGAATGAATGAATGAATGAATGAATGAATGAAAAAATGAGTGCATGAATGAATGAATGAATGAATGAGTGAATGAATGAATGAATGAGTGAATGAATGAATGAATAGATTCATAGGTAAGTACCAGGATAGCTGCCTTTGTGGGACATTTTAAACCTATCCAGTTTCCCTTTTTGTGCTCACATTACCCTGTTCTATTTGGTTAGAGCTTAGCCTTACCCATCCCATGGTCGATAATTATATATTACCCCTAATGAGAATAACTGAAATTAGACCATATATAATTTGAGGGGACTCATGCATGGGATAAAGCATTTAGGAGCCGTCTCTGTCCATTAGTAGTACAGGGGAAGTCCTCGGATAACTTTTCTGTTTCCATCCATAGATCCAAGTTGGGCTTGAATATGGACAGGGATGGACTTGGTTTTATGTGGATGGGGAGTCTGTTCCAGAACAACATTATCCTCTGCAAGATATACATCCCTTGACTGAGTATTTCTGATGCCATTTGGCTTGCTGATGTGCAGTAAATCCATCAGTAATGGATCAGAGAATGCCTTGTATGCTAGACACAGGTCACCTCTTAGTAGTCTGTGGGATACTGAGTATAGTGACAGGGCTTTGGGTCAGTCCATGTAGGACATGTTGTTTAGGCCTTGTAATCTTTTAGTAAGATATTTCTGTGGGCATTCTAAGTGTTGCAAGTGTATGGGCAGATACATGCCAAAGCAGATATTATATTCAATGACTGGTCTAATGAGGCCGGAGGAAAGAGAGAGAGAGATAGACAATGACATCCCTAGATATGGACATAGTGCCTTTGTTTATAAGCTGTGCAATATTGAAGGACTTTCTTACAACAATAGACACACATTGGTCAAAAGTTAGGTCCCCGTCCCCATACGTTCACAAATTCAGAACAGCTGGGCGAACTCTAAGGGCCATAGTGTTAATGAGGTAGTTCCCTAGGACTGATTTCCCAACTAATACAATAATGCATTTTTGGCATTTAGTTTCAGTCCATGATTTTGGCACCAGTTATTTACTTGGGAGAAACTTTCCTGCAGGATGACTAAGTCATTTGGGGATTCAGTGACTGCTTCTAGCTTGCAGTCATCTGCAAACTTAGTCAGCCAGAATCCTTTGGTACTGGCTTTTACTTCAGAGAAGTAGATGAGAATCCAGAGAGGTCACAGAAAAGAATGAACAACCACAGAAAAAAAATAAGAATAATCCAGACGGAGGAAAAGGAAGAACAAGAAGCAAAATGAGTAGTTTGACTGGGCCAGGATGGGATGGACGGAGAGGGTGGGGGGGCACCATGGAACCTTTTGCCTAGGGCAACAGTTTACCTAAGGCCAACTCTGCACATCTTCTTGACCAAATCACCATCTTCCGTCTTCCTGCACATGTACGTGAACCGCCATTATCTGGTCTCTTTTACCTTCTCTGCAATCACAGTTATGTTGGCTTCTGCTCTGATGTCCTCATTTCTTGATCCTTTCCAGGATGTGCATCCTGCCATCTCTTTCAAGCATTTTATCTCTATCACCTCTAGCTTCCTCAATTACTCTGCCTTTACTGCCCAAGTTTCTGTACCATACAGAAGTACTGCTCCCATCACTGTTTTGCACACTTTACTTTTCGGCTTCTTTGGCATTCTTACGTAGCCCCTCTGATTCTAGTTTTGACTTCCTCATTCAGATTTTCCTTCTCCTCTACCACCCCTCCCAGATAATTAAACCTCATAAAATATTCCACTATTTCCCTTCTATCTCAATTTTCAGCTTTCTCTGATTTGCTGCCAAGACAAATGTCTTGTCTGTATTAAGTTTTGTTTGATATACCCTGAGTTTTGTGATCCATTCCTGTATCATTTGGTGGAAGTTCTTGCTCAGAGTCTGCCTGTAATGCCACATCATCTACATACAGAATCTTTGTTGATTTGTCCCCGCTGCCATGTCTGATAATGTAGACCATCACAAGAATGAATGGTAGTGGAGTGACAGCTGCACCTCAATGTAGCCAAATCCCTCTAGGACCTCCTCGAGTTCAAACTCTGTTCACATTTGTGCCATTGTGTGATTGTACATAACCTTTAGTAATTCTAATGTTTTGGTGAGTTCAGACTATCCCAGAACTGCACAGTTCATCTTGTTAGGATCTTGTCATATACTTTCTACAAGTCTAGAAATGCCCAGTTGGACTCTTTCCTCATGTTTAGCTTCTTCTTCTTCGCTGTCTGTCTCACTGCAAATGTTGAGCTGGTTGGGCTGCATCCTGATCTGAATCCAAACTTCCATGTTACTTTCTACTGCTCAACATATTTGTTTATCAGTCACCATCTCCAGCATGTTCATGCAATGAGACAGGAATATGATACTTCTCTGTTGTCCAGTTTTGAATGTCCCTTTTGTTCTTGTACACTGGTACTCGAATGCTTATTCTACAGATATCTGGGATACACCTGTCTGCAGACTACTACCGTATTTCCCCAAAAATAAGACCGGGTCTTAAACTCTTTCCCCCGCCGAAATATGCATTAGGGCTTATTATCAGGGGATGCCTTATTTAGCCCCCCATACAACAATCTACATTTATTCATTTATTCATGTACAAAAATCGACATTTATTCATGTACACAAATCGAAATTTATTCATGTACAAAAATCGATATTTATTCATGTACACAAACTGACATTTATTTGGTACTTTTCTGTTATTGGGCAACAGTTCTAAGTAACGCATTAACAGTTGTGTGAGAATTCTACATAAACAGTGCAACAAACATTTCAACTTCCGAATATCTACACCTTGGCTTTCACAGTGCAATATTTCATGCTTAACAGAAAGTGCAGAAAAATCTCAATACATGTGTATTGGAGGAGGGGAATAAAACTGAATGCAGAAGCAATCCATTATGTTGCCCCAATAATGGAAAAGTTATTCAAATACAGTCATGTCATCTTCTTCTGGAACATTGTCATAAGTGTCCATCCCACGAATTCCAGCCTGAATTTCTTGTGACTCCATTTCCTGTAGAACCATTGGCCCCAGTCTGTCATGCCTAGCAATAGAGCTCTCCTTAAATGAGCACTGCTTGTCCAAGTAGCCTGTTCATAGTGCATTGGCAACACAGCTGTCAGTGATTTTATCCCAGGAATTTTTCAACCAAGTCACGACCTCTTGCAGGCTAGGCTTCACAAAGTCTCCATGCTGATTTCTCTCCATTCTATTTTCAGTGTAGTCATTGAGTTCCATGCATAAATGATCCTTGAATGGCTTGTTTATTGCAATATCAAGAGTCTGGAGATAGGCAGTCATTCCTGCGGGAATCATTATTTGATCTATTCTTCTCCGTGCAAGGAATTTCTTCATGTCTTTAGCACAGTGAGTGCTGGCTGAATCCCAGACTAGCATCTTTCACCACCTCGCAAAACAAGTGGCAGAATTACATCGACCCACTTCCTTATAACTGCTTGTGTGCACCAGGCTTTTTCAGTTTCAAGAATGTAAATGCCTGAAACACATTCAATCTTATCTTTCTTGCCCTTACTAATGATTAGAGGTGGAGTTTTCTTTCCATCTAGATGAATTGCCAAAATACAGGTAACACGTGCACTGTCGTAACCAGTGGAGGGAATGTAGATTGACGAGGCACCCCGCTGATCAAATGTTGTTTGAGATCCTTGGCCCATAAACACTGCAGTTTCATCCATAGCAATCATGTTGGAGAGTTGGTATTTAGAAAAGTCGATGCCATCAACAAAGGACTTGAACGCAAGTGCACGTTTAATAACTTCAGTATCTTCCAGCTTGAACAGTGTTGTTGATCATCTTAGAGACAGTTCATATCGCTGAAGGAAGCCATCCAGACAATGTTGTGATGCTTTGAATTCCTCTGGCAATATTTCAAACTGTAGTTCCATTGCAAGGGCAAATGCTTGAATATCAGCCCTGCGCACAATCAAAGCCTTTGCTCTCCTGTTAGCAATCCATTCACAGATGATGTCTTCCAGCTCAGGAAATAATGGTTGCTGACCTGATCCATACTTGCACTTGTTAGCATTTCCCCCGTTGGCTTGTTGACTGAGGTTATTGTACACTGCATGCCATTTTCAGACCATTTGGACATCTAACTTCTTCTCTTTGCAGAAAGCCGTCAGATTCTTTCCCCGGGAGTCCTCCATGATTTCTTTCTTGTACTCGATGGAATAGATCTTTCTTTTTGCACTCATCTTGTCTGGGTGGAGGATTTAATTGAAGACTTACGAGACCAGAGTGGCAACACAAAATGACAACGGTTAAGAAGACACAAACATAGCCGTTCATTATCAAGTGCACACACTTTATGCATGTTGTCTGTACTTTGACCAATCAAAGTACACCTGCCAGTATTTATGGGCCAAGGATCTCAACCGTTAAGTGTGAGTGATGATTAGGGTTACAGTAAGAATTGTGGAGGACTCCCAGGGAAAGAATCTTAGGACTTTCTGCAAAGGGAAAAAGTTGGGTGTCCAAATGGTCTGAAAATGGTGAGCAGAGTACGATAACCTCAGTCAACGGGTGTCAATAATATTATTTTATAATTCAACACGTCTGTCATGTGTTGTTGTCTATCTTAACTGGGGCTTATTTTTCAGTAGGGCTTATATCATGACCACCCTGGAAAACCATGCTAGGCCTTATTCTCTGGTTAGGTCTTATTTGCGAAGAAATATGGTATGAATACCCTCAGGAGCCATTTCTCCCCTAACTCTCCCAACATCTTGATTATATCTGCTGTGACCTCATCTGAGCCTACTGCTTCCCTGACTTCATTTTCCTTACTGTTCTTCTTATTTCGTCTAAGGCGGGCACTTCCTCTTTTATCACTGGCGGTGTATGGAGCAGTACAGCTTCTTTGGTATTTCATCATTCAGAAGCTGCTGAAAGCATTCCTTCCAATTGCCTTTGATGTCCTGTTGACTGGTGAGGTGTTGCTGGCATCCCTTATGAGTGGTTTCTGACTGTCTTCTTTATCCTTCTGTCTTTCCCTTGCCACCCATAGAGTTCCTTTGTGCCATCTGCTGTATCACTTTCCAGAAGTAGAATGCCAATGCAGACTTGCTTTTTGCTATTGCAACTGCTCTCTTATCCTCTTTGTTAGCTAACCAGTATTCCTTAATAGGCTAGCGTGTCTTTTCTATCTCCATTTTTCCTGTGCACCTTTCTTTTGATAATAATTTCCATGTTTATTTATCTGGGTTGTTGTAAATGGAATTTGTCCTGTTGTCAGGAGACACAAGACGCTTATCCTTTCACTGTGTACACTAAATGGATAACATTTCCTCAAAATTTGAAAAAATAAAAAGCGGGCAGCTTGTTAATATTAAATACTGATACACCATATTTCAAACAAGACATATTTCCTGATATCTGAATGGCAAGTATGATGTATACCCATGACATGCGCATATGTGGTGGTAGTTAATACTCTAAGTGTTCTGTTATTTTCCCCAGTGAGAACAGGAAGCGAAGACAATAGCCTACTGGTTAGGTAGAAGGTGATGTAAAACCAGATATGAGAAACACACATTCAATTGAAGGAAGGATTTTACAACAAGTAGGGATTAAGTGGGTATTTGAACTGATGTATTAAGCTATAGTGCATAACATTCAATATGAACACTGGCCTTTGTGTATACTTAACCAAGACAGGAACAACAAGATTAGTAAATAATATCACTGATATTTGAATAAAATAATCTAAAACTAATATTTCCATAGATCTTTCATTACTGAGTTATTTGAGCATTGGTCTTCTTACTGAAGATAAATTGTCAAAAATATAACATTAGTTTGAATATGTCCTTAATTGTGATCCTAGAGAAGAAAAGGCAAACTGCACTAAGTATGTAATAGTTTTTCAGAAGGAATGTCAAGCTGCTGTCCATGAAGGAATAAAGTAGTAAAGAACTGAATTATTCTTACTGTGGGACTATTGTGGTGTGAGGAAGTCCATCCTCATTAATGGTAAGGCTTATGCCATCAGGTATTAAGAAGTCTGGCCTCTGGAACTTTCCTAAACTTCTAAGTCTCAACTTTTTGCCCATAACGCTCTATGTACCTTTGTCTTCAGACCTCTTTTACTGCACTGCAAACTACTAACATTAGAGAAAGAGGCATCGACTGTATGTTATTCTGTCTTAAAATTTTCTCAGCTGTCATGAACAAACTATTTTTTTATCTTACACAGCTCATTTCAGCTTCTTATGTAATTATTAAGGTTTGTAGGCTAATTTTCTTATGATTTTGGAGACTTTTTAAGTCCATAGTTCTCCCACCCTAGACATGTTGGCATTTTATCACAGCTGTCCATCTGTATTTTGTCATTTGCAGCCTTTTTCTTTGCCTTATTTTTGTTTAAAATGTTGTTGTTGCTGTTTTGCTATTGAATAGTTTTATGTACTTATTTGAATTTTTAATCGGGGTAGAGCATATGGAGCCTTTATTGTATGATTTTTGCCCCATGCCTCCCAACTATCAGTACTCTATTCAATTAGAGATTGCACTGTCTGAGGAGGGATATTTTCAGTTATTGCCCAACCTCAACCCTGGTGGTGATATGAAAACTTGCTTCACTGCAAGAACTGCCTATGTTCCTCTGTGCTTGCTTGTGTGAACTTCTACATGTGCTGACATGCAGCACCATCACTGGCTTGTGTAATCACACCCATGTCTTCTTTGCACTGGCTTTCATCATCATGACAAACCTCCACTCTCCAGATAAGGTTGAGGTATCAGAGCAGAATCATGGACCATGTGGAAACCACTGTCTCTCCTCCTCCAGATGTGCATGTCTGACCTCCATTCCTGCATCATTAAGTACCAGAGCTGATAGTCAAATTTTGGTGACCCAGACTATTACTTTATCCCTGTACAACACTAGCACAAGCTTCATTGATCTTCTTTAGACTCAGTCTCGGAGCACTCTCTGGTTAAATGACTTGCACATGGTCATATGATGTTAACTACATTTTTAGTTTAATTGTTTTTGCATTGTTGACTATTGTATTTAAAGTGGAGCATATTAAAAAAAATGTAAGTGTGAGAGCAAAACTCTATCTCAGAATAAGGGTATCTGTAGCTTCACACCACTGTTCCCCTCAGAGGATTCACACAACTATGCTGAACAGTACACCAATGCAGTATACAAGCACCTCTAAAACTGCATGGACTCAGCCATACCCAACAGAACTAAAGCCTGCTGCTCAAGGAAAACACAAACCTGTTTGGTGGACATCCTCTGTCAACAGGCTTTACAACAAAAGGAAGAAACTGTTGTCCAGGGGCAAAAAAGAACAGATTCCAAATTGGAAAATCTCCATCTTTAACCTCAACAAGCAAATTAGATCACTAGTGAAAACCTCCAAAGCCAATTAGCAATCAAAACTAGCCTCCGAAACAAAGGGAAACCACAAAGCTTTCTTCAGTTATGTCAGGAACCTCCATGGCAAAGCCCAGGTTTGTTCCGAATTAGTACTTAACAGTATGACCTACACTGACCCTGTTGACTTAGCCAACCTGCTAGTAGATAGGTTCAGTGCAAACTTCACCCCCCTCCAGTACCCCACAGAGGCCCTTTCAACAGCCCCAATACTTGTCTCACACCTCACATCTCCATAGATCAAGTGTTAAAGGCCCTATCCAAGGCAAAGAACACAGCTTCCATGGGATCAAATAGTATCCCAGGCTGTATTCTGCACCAACTCCAGCAAAGAACTTGCTTCACCATTGAGTACCCTATTCAACCACAACCTAAGTACAGGCTTTATCCCAGCAGAGTGGAAAACTATCATTGTCATCCCCTTGTACAAATGTGGTGCCACTGCTGACCCTGGAAACTATCACCCCATTAGCATGACAAGTCTGATCTGTAAAGCCATGGAACATATTATTATGGATCTCATAAACAAGAACATAGGCAATCTCCAAGCACTTGATCTCACCCAGTTTGGATTCGTCAAGAGCAGATTTTGCCCGTTGAACATGGTTGACTTCATTGAGACTGTCACCAAGACCCTGGATTTAGGAAAGTCAGTATATACAGCTTACCTTGACTTGGCCAAGGCCTTTGACACAATCCCCCACTCGAGCATCATTGAAAAACTAATGCAACTTGGAGTAAATCCCTATCTCACCATGTGGGTAGCCAACTGGCTCACTAACAGGACTCTCAAGGTCAAAGGAGGTGCTTCCACCTCCGATAGCAGACCTGTCTCTAGTGGTGTTTCCCAGGGATCTGTCCTGGGACCCCTACTGTTTGGCATCTACTTCTCAGAGGTCCAGGTGAAGACAAATGGCCTGTAGCTGACCACGTTTGTGGACACCTGCAAGTTGGGTACTGTCATTGACTCCCCAAATGATGTTAACATACTGCAAGAGGGTATCACAGCAACTACTGACTAGTGCCAAAGTCATGGCCTCAAGCTAAATGAAAAGCAATGTATTATCATACCATTCGGCAAAAACACAGCCCCTACTGATTACCACATCAATGGCAACCCCCCTAAACACACAACCTATGGTGAGAGACCTGAGTACTCAGGTTGACAACAATCTCCCATTCAACCATCATCTAGTGGCAGTTGTCAGAAAAGCATCTCATAAGTAAAAGGATTGCATCCAGAAAAAAGGAGGTTATTACTTCTCTATACTCCTCCTTCATCAGACCAATAGTTGAGTATAACACCCTGTTTGGTATGTACCTCTCCAAACATCTGCATCAACTGGAAAGGCCACAGATATACCTCACAAAGAGAATCCATGACCCGCAACAACTGTCCTATGTGGACAGGTTCAAATCACTATCACTCTGCTCAGTATTGTACAGGTTGCTCTGAGCTCTGAGGTGATCTGTGTCTTGTGTATAAGGCAATCTCGGTCCCTGTCCTCCTAGAGATGCTCCATATCCATAAGTCTAACTCCTCATGCATTACCCACTCAAAAGTCCTGAATCTAATATGCAACATCAACAAAAACTGCCAGAAAGACAGGTCTGTCTCCTAGAAGCTGCCCCATCTCTGGAATAGACTTCCCATACATGTTAAACGGAGTACCTCACTGACCCTCTTCAAGTGCAACCTTGATGAGTGGATAGGAAACCACAAATTTGTCCCAGGGGTTTCACCTGTGTCCCTCATTGACAAGAGTGACAGATGTTGACTGAGGTTTCTTTTTGGGGATACATTTTTGGCTAGGCTTGTAAGGGCCCCCAGGGCCATTAGCCTAGTAACCTCCTATGATTCAATGAATGATATCTCTTTTATCTGGATGAATAGCATCATAGCAATAAATGCAAGATAGGGCAGTCTTTCATCCACAGCACTATATATGGTTGATGAAACAATCTGAAGCTTTTTTCAATGAGAAGTCACTCTCAGATAAAGCTAGTACTTCCTAGGAGCCAGAAGTGGTGGCAGAGTTGAGGTATGCTAACTTGACTTCAGGGATGACCATGATAACTACTTCCCCTGAGAAATCTCACCCAAGTCTTAGCAAAGAAAATGTAAACAGAAACCCGAGCTCTTCCTATCCAGGTCAATGACCTAAACAACAAAGGAATGAGGATGTAATACCTGCTATGACTGTAACTAGTAAATTACATGTTAACTTGATTAAACCTCCACTCTTACCTTCATTATGAGACAAAGAGGTTTTGTGATCCTTACCTCTAAACCAGTTTCCTCAAGTTATTCTCCATTTCCATGTCCTGAGTTTGGCAATGGCAGTTGTGTGGAAGTTATTATATGGGTCTGTAGTCTCATCCACAACTAGATCCATAGTGAATAGGTGCCCCTTCTCCTTGTTCTTTGTCTGCTAAGTCCTTATGTTCTTCATCACTGACCCATTATGTTCTCCTTGTTCTTTGTCTGCTAAGTCCTTATGTTCTTCATCATTGACCCATTATGTTCTCCTTGTTCTTTGTCTGCTAAGTCCCTATGGTCTTCATCATTGACCCATTATGTTATTAGTGTCAACAACTCGAGTGTTCATTTTTCTTTCAGTTGTATGCCAAGCCATCAGTATCAACACCTTCAGTCTACACTACTGATTTCAGTGGGTTTATTGGCCCCAAGAATTGGACTTTAACCCTTTGGTGTTCAGCTTAGTGTCAAGATTTTAATGTAGGCACTAATCTCAATAAGAGTCACACTTTCAGTCATCAGCACTAATGTCCTTGGTATTAAGCATGATGTTGGCAGCAATCTTACCAAAAACTGCAGACACCTGTAGATTACCAAAAACTGCAGACGCCTGTAGATTTGCCCCCATCAGTTTCTACCCATAGTCACATGTTGTTCACCACCCAGAAAGGAGGTCATCATCCAGATGAGCCCATGCCACTCCTCCTTTATTTCTTGTCCAGCTGCTATACGGTCATTGTCAGTCCCACATATCATAGCTCATTTAATTCCTGCTTTCCATTAAACCTCATTCCTCCTCCAAAGCATTGTTCTCCCACAGCCCCCATTTTTTGCAATGTAATTTGCTCCTACCCTTTTCTAAATATCCCACTTCCAGTTCTTTATTATCTGTTACTATATATGCTGTTTCTACTATGGTTGGTAGACTTTGATTTCCATTTTCTAGTAATTGTTTTTTGACAGCCACTAGAATTAAACTCAGCAAGGTTTTAATATGTCTAGGCAATTCTGATTCTGTATCAAAGCTTGAAAAAATAATTTCCTTAGTTACACCAATTTGCTCACCCAATATTTCTAACAGAGTAGTCTGCAGGGAATTTTTAAAGTGTGTCAACTCATTTCACTCCCCAAAGTGCATTCCCAATTACTTCTTTTTTCCCCATTACACCTCCAACATTTGCAATCTACCTGAAGAAAAAATTCTGCTTGGGGTATAAAAATATCTGTGGAGACACTTCCAAGCAAAGATCCTAAATCTTTTAGACTTTGTTGCATATTTGGGAGATATATATATATATATATATATATATATATATATATATATATATATATATATATCCTCACATTCTTTGTGAATTGCTTATCTTCCCAGTCCTTTCTAACCTCCTGTTATTGATTTCTATAGTTATCATGCAATATTTTATATGCCCTACTAATTATCCCTTTTTAATAGCATCTTCTGTTATGGATTCTGCTAAAAGCTCTACCAGTGCTGGTCTTTTACTTAGAATCCCTCTGTTCCTTTCTCTTTACATATACTATGATATGAATCCTTGATAGGGAAGGCAATCTCTAGCTTGCAATCCAAATGAATTCTTGACCTCTACCCATTATATTACCTTTCACTGTCTAAATATTTGCTCCCAGTACCTTGGCTCCTTTTCCAGTTTTCTCCAGTGAATTCCAACCCCCTCTTGTCTACTGTCTGTACCCCTAATTGTAGTCTCCCCTATCATCAGAATCTCCTTTCTACATTCTCATATTGGCTTAGATCTTAGAATGCTTTCTGCTACTTTATGAATATAATATTCTGTATGGTTATTTATTGTCCTTAAGGATCTGCATCCGAAATCCCAGTCTCTCATTATTTCTTGAGCTTCCCTCTGTTTAATCAATATCTCTTTTCACTTTGAGTTATAGCTTTCTGCTTGTACTATATATAGGAGCCTTAATTGTATAGCTCTGAAATACCCCTTCAGATCAGGTAATCTCAAACTACCTTGTTCTATTGAAAGGATCAACTTATCCCTCTTCACTCTTGTCTTCTTCCCCTCCCAAATAAAAATCCTTCAATTTTTTATTAACTGCTATTCACAACTTCTCCTCTGGTTGATAAAAGTATGCCTGACCTGTTTATAAAACTAAATGGACTAAAACATTTTCACTGCTTGTAGCTTGCTATCCATATCCATAAAACAGAGTTTCCACTTTCTCAGTTTTTGTATTATCTTTTGTTTAGTCTCTTTCTGCATATCCTTAGCTGCCAGAAAAAAATCCGTTTTAACCCATACTCCTGAGTACTTCATTTTATCATGTGCCCATAAATATTGATATTGCTGAACCAACTTGTCTGCAAGTGCATAGTTTACAGCTGTTGCCTTTGTTTAATCTTCATTAATTTTATATCCCAAAAAGTCTTGAAACTGTCTCAGAATGTCCCACAAGACTGAAATAACATTTTCTGGTTGTATCAGGTACAAAATAATATCATCTGTAAATAAAGACAGCTTTTCTTCATAGCTGTACCAATTATGCCCTTGGATTTCTGAGACCCTTATTTTCTTTATGCCTTTGTTTGTAAATATAATGTAAATAACAAAGGGGAAAGAGAACACCTATGCCTGGTTCCTCTATTCAAACAGAACCTATCAGGGAATGACCCCCCCCCCTGCACACACACTGATTTTTGTCTCTGATCCATCATTTATCCTCCTAATTAGCCTTATTATTTTCAAAGGGAATGCAAATGCTTCTATTGCCTTACCCACAAAATCCCAGATTACTTTGTCAAATGCTTTCTCTGCATCAAGCCCCACCAACGACAGTGGTATTTTCTTACATTCTGCTTCCCTCTGGATCACCATTTTTTTTTTATTAATGTTGTCAAATGTTTGCCTTCCTTCCACGAAACCACATTGATCCATATCTATTAACTTTGGCATCACCTTTGCCATTCTTTTATCCATTATGGACAAAAACACTTTATAATCACGGTTTAGGATGTAAATGGGCCTATATGAAGCTGGATCTGATAGGTCTTTACCATCTTTAGGTATTACAGCCACCAGAGCTTTCTTCCAGGATGTTGGTGCTTCTCATTTTAAAATACTACTAAATCCTTTCTGATCTTTATCACTTTCTTCCTTCTTTGTTTCCAAACCTCCTCAGGAATACCATCTATTCCTGGAGACTTTCCTGTAGATTGGTTATGCATTAACATTTTTATCTCATCTTCTGCTGTCCTAACTGTTAGTAATTGAGCCTCATCTTCCTCCAACCTTGGTATATCTCTAATCCTTCCACAAACACTTCCACTTGTATGTTTTCTTGATTTCCACATTGCTGTTTTATACAGATTTTCATAACATTTCCAAAATATTTCTAATACCTCTACAGGATCTCTGGTTATTTTCCTTGTTACAGGCTCCCTAAGCTTGGCAACAGCCATGTCTACATTCTGTTGCCTGAGTTGTTGTGCTAAAAGCTTTTTGTGCTCTAGAGGTATTAACAAAAAAAAAAACAGTTGCTTAACAGCAATCTTTCTAAACTCATGCATATTATCCAGGTCGTCCCTTATTTTCTCTTTAGCGCTCTACATTTGCAACTCTTCTTATTATGTGTGATCCCCGCTATTCTGCAATACTTTAACCATTGTCAGTCCCTCTAGGTAATTCTTGTTACCTCTCAACTGTATCTCTTTTTCTTTTATTTCTACCCTATTTTTAAACTCCACTTTCATTTTATTCTACTCCCTAGCTATATTTTCTGAATAAAAGTACTGTTTTCCCTATTAACTCCCAAATAATTTCCACTACCCCATCTTTAAATTCCTCTCTGTTTAACAGATAGTTGTGGAAGTGCCAGTGCCTCATTTATATTTCATTGCCCTATGTTTTTATTTTAATTTTTATTGGAGCGTGATCTGAAATAGTTATTGGATGGGTATCAGTACTTTCATTTAAATGCATATGTTGCTGTTGAAATATCATTTCTGTCTAGCCTAGCCCAGTTTTTTTTTTAACTTGAGGAGTAATATTTAAATTCTCTCTGGGATTCTACTACTGAATTCACACCTTTCATAAAAAATATTTTCATAAATTTCTTCATAAATCTATCCTGCTTTATTGTATTTTCCCTTCTAGGCTCCTCAGATACATCCTCACTGGTGCAAGTCAAATTGCAGTCCCCATCCGTAAGTAATATTCCCTACTGAAAGTTGATTATTTCTCCCAGAATGTTCTTAAGCACCAATTATAGCAGTTTTAGGTGGAATATAAACACATGCCAGCATAATCCTCCTCCCTTGCCAGTAGCCCCTTACTACTACAAATCTACCATGATTATTTTTTCAACTTCCATCATTATTGGAGCTCTTCTAACAATTAATATTAAGTACTGCCCTTTAACTTTGTTCTATATATTCCACTGAATAACTGTCCTGAAAACCTTTCTTTATCAAATTCTCATGCTCAGTTCTTTCCATACGAGTCTGCTATAGCACAGTTATTTGCAATCTGCAGTTTTAATATACTTCACTACTCTTTCTTTTTGTATATACCTCTGAAGCCATTCATATTCAAAGACAATATGGAAAGCACTGCCATTATGATAAGAAGTTATCATTCCTGCCTGTTACTTATAAAAGCTTTTTTAAAGACCAGTAAAAGGAGAACTGAAGAAATCCTGATTCCAACAGGACGAAAACACTTAATTGTCTATCACATTTGGAATAAACATTTTAATTCTATTCTGCTGGTGTTGGCTGCCATCCAGGAGTGTGCATATTAAATTGTTTATATTTTATACAGCTTTTTAAAAAATAGCTAATTTCAGCATTTGTGTTACAAGCATGCATGCACTAATGTTTGACAGGTTGATCTTTTATACAGTTGTTTCTTGTCATATCCATTTGAACCTATGTCACATCTTACAAGAATTTTTGTTTTAATGAAAACCCTCAAACAGAAAACAAACACACCACAGAACACCCCCCAAACCTATTAACTTAATATAAACACACAACACTTTATATGTCTTCAAATAATGAAATTTAGCCCTCCTAACAAGAACATTGTGTCAAATAGACAGCTATACTGACAGGCTTGAATTGACCTATAATGAAGGTTATCCATGCTAAGATGCATGGTACAGGCTGTACTTCTACTTACACTGAGTGATGTCTGTTTTGTCTTATCTTTATTCATTTCCCAGATGTAGAAAACAACTTGAATGCTTTCAAAAACATGATATTTTAGCCATTAAAAGAAAAAAGTATTATGTTTTTGTTCCCCTTATCATCAACTTGTCTCCATAAAAACATGAGAACCAGATACACTGGTACCTTCAGCCACAAGCTTCTCATGTTGCACTGTAAACATTTATTTGCTAAAGGAAACTTTTTGTTACATTCAATGTTCTTTTATTTACTTGCTTCCACCTAAAATGTGTTGCTAGATCAAGGCAAGAGCCTTAATCCAGTCATTTCCCTATGCTAACATAAGAAAAAGCAAATCAATTTTACTTATATCATGCTCTTTGGCAAGGCTTTGTTCTTTTTTTTTACATTGCAATGCCTACATTTAATTTCTTAAAATTAAACAAGAAGAAAGAAATAAGACCAAAAAAGGTACCTGTTTACTTCAGTAACCCTATTACATACAAAATAATTGAAAAACTTTACTGTATAACATGCAGTATATATCATGTTTTATAAAATACTATTAAGAACAAAAATTGTTTTACTTACCATTATCTCTTTCCTTCATCTTTCCTGACCTTAATGTTCTTCCAAACATTAATGACATGAAGTACAGCATATTTTTTATTTTTTTTAAACAAATGTAAAATAAATAAAATAAAATAAATAAAAAATAAAAAAAGTACAGCATATGCTTTGGAGTCCCCTACAAGTTTAACAACATAAAAATATCCAATATTTCCAGGTTTTCTTGTTCTGTCATATTTCACAAATTTAACTGATGCTTTGTAACCCCACAATTTATTTCCGAGTTGATCGTTTTCTTCCTGTTGATCTCTGTCTCCCATTTACAGGCATGGGTCAATTTCCAACATACACCTAGTTTTACTATTCGACCCCTTTTTTTTCTGTCTTCAATCATTTTCCTTAGGAACATTGGAAAAGATTTCACTGGCATAGTCTTTCTATGAGCTTTGTTATCAGTAGAAGCAGACACTGGGAGAGCTGAAATTGAGCTAGGACTCAGTGTGCAGCCATTGTAGATTACCTCAACATTGAGGAGATTTTAGAAGTGATGAGATGGGGGTGTTGGCCCTCAGATGTAGTGCCTACTTCCATGAAAATATATCCATGGAGTTTGGGAGGTGAGTAGACTTTTAGAAACCAGTCACTTGCAGTTCTGGACTATCCTTTTTTGCCTCATCTTGTCCCTCAGTTTTTTTTAGTAAAAGTATTTCTGTAGTTGCAGCAAACCAGAGGCTGCAACATGTGAAAGTAGTTCCATAGCACTGACTGGGTCCTAATCCATACAGTCATTGTTCAAACTATTCTGTGCTCAGCAGTCCATGATGAGCCAGTTTTAACCCTTGGGAATCACAGTGAGAATTGCAGTCCCAGCTTCTCACAATCTAGTTCACCTACCTACTTTATAAACACAATACAAATAAATAAATAAATAAATAAATAAAAGTGGTGATGCTGTGCATAGCATTTATCATCCCATTTTATGACTCTTCTAATGTGGACATTTATTCCATTCATGAGCTCTAGCAGTAACACAGTCATAGAAGTCAATCCTATTTTATCTGCCCCCTGTTACTGTTTCTCAAACCACCCTACTACAGTCTCCTTAAACTCTTCCTAACTCTGTCTTCCTCTGGTTCTAACTACTCTCCACAACTTCGACAACTAACCAGCCTACTGATCATTTTGTCCTCCCTGACCTTGAGAAATGTATCTTACCAACATGTTACTTTATTTTGCATTTTAACTGAAATATTTTTACTGTTTTGACTGTGTGCATTTAATTCAAATGTTTTTACTTTATTTTATTGTCTGTATTTATTTCTGCTGATAGCCTTCTGTAACCTTTTTGAATGTCAAACTACACTTACTCTGAATTGTTCTCATTAATGCTATGTGTGTAACTTTGTTCTTCTGTGGAGCTTTTCTCCCTGGGCCTCCACTGAAAAATGTCTCAGGCTTAGTCGGACTGTCCCAGTCAACAACTATCAAATGAATAATTAAATAAATAAATAATGAAAGTGCCAGTGCTAGTATTATGAGTATCTCCAATAAACTGCTTGTTACTACTTGTGAAGATAATATTCCTAATGATTATGCCATGTTCTCTATATTCATTCAATAGCCACTGGAGATATTCTTTCCAACAACCTATTTGTTCCAGAACTTTAAATAATGTCCAGCTATATAGCACTGAAGTCTGCAAGCAGTCAGAACTTGCATTTCTGTGAGATGCTGGCTAAAATTTCATCATGGTTTGTGTAAAACTGATGTTCTTCATATTGATCTGTGCTGCAGTAGCCTAAGCTATATGAGTTATTATATCCTGGTAATATTACTTTATGCAAGTTCTTTGACAATGGTAGCAGTTTTCTTTTTTTCAGTGACTATATATGTTCATTAATATGTTAACATTCTATGTCACCAAAAACATTGCTGTGTTTTTGACCACAAGATATAACTGTGCAGGATACACTTGTGCACTCAGCTGGGGTCACCAACAGCAACCAAGAAGACTTGACAGGATGGAAATTAAGAGGCCAGTATAAAGAAACATATGAGGTAACTAAAAATCCCCATATTTTTTCAGCTTTAATCTACCTTCACACCCATTAACATCCTAAGATCTTCTTTCACCTGGTCCATAACTGAAGTCTTTGGCAGTTGGACCATTCATAGTCTGGGTCCTCACCTGAGGCCTGTTCACAACTGATGATCGTATAAAAATTGTAACAGTATCATATAACAAGATTCTGGTCTAAGAGAGACTGTCTTGGGTACAGGGCATATTTGTGGGTACATATGTTCAGTGCATGATTCACTGCATATACTTCAAATCTAGAATAAATTAGGATATAATTAGAAAAAAATAACTCCCTGTTAGCTATTGTAAGACAATTCTGCAGCCCTTATCACCGAACGCCTGCTGATGTATATAGTTCTAATAAACAGGACGTGAATCTACACACAGTAGTGTGTAGGTATATTTTTGTAGGTTGCAGCAAATTTCAACATCAAGGTGACACAGAATGCATTGCAATCAATCAATCCCTCCATTGTAAGACAATAAATTAAATAAATGTAGCTATATTCTAGTAAAAGGTAGCATAAACATCATAATGCACATACTGCTCTCATTCTAGTGCTAAACCATTTGAGGTATAACCATCATGAACGTAGAGCTAAGCTATTCAATATATATAACAGATTGGAACATGTCTGTCAACCTCTTAGCACAAGAAATCTGGACAAAGTCTAAAATAATGGGACAACAAAGGCCAAAAAGTAGGCATGGATTTTAAATATTGCTCTTAGAAATTTAGAAAGTTACTGTAACAAGAGGATTTCAGTCAGCATACATTTTCTGAAGGATATCAAATCTGAAACTCAAATGTATGTCATTATTTAGTGACTTCAGTCCTCAGTGATTTGCCACAAAACCATACATTTTATGAGGAACAGACCAAAAATATGAGGGAAACATACAGACATTCTGCAAAATCTGAACAGTTGAGAGGTATGTATTGGTATAATGTGCACATTTATGCAGAAACATGCCTTACTGCAGAACTGCCCTTGAGACATCGTACATCTTACTGCAGAACTGCCATTGAGACATTGTACATCTTACTGCAGAACTGCCATTGAGACATTGTACATCTTACTGCAGAACTGCCATTGAGACATCGTACATCTTACTGCAGAACTGCCCTTGAGACATCGTACATCTTACTGCAGAACTGCCCTTGAGACATCGTACATCTTACTGCAGAACTGCCATTGAGACATTGTACATCTTACTGCAGAACTGCCATTGAGACATCGTACATCTTACTGCAGAACTGCCCTTGAGACATCGTACATCTTACTGCAGAACTGCCCTTGAGACATCATACATCTTACTGCAGAACTGCCATTGAGACATTGTACATCTTACTGCAGAACTGCCATTGAGACATCGTACATCTTACTGCAGAACTTCCCTTGAGACATCGTACATCTTACTGCAGAACTGCCCTTGAGACATCGTACATCTTACTGCAGAACTGCCCTTGAGACATTGTACATCTTACTGCAGAACTGCCCTTGAGACATCGTACATCTTACTGCAGAACTGCCATTGAGACATTGTACATCTTACTGCAGAACTGCCCTTGAGACATTGTACATCTTACTGCAGAACTGCCCTTGAGACATCGTACATCTTACTGCAGAACTGCCCTTGAGACATCGTACATCTTACTGCAGAACTGCCCTTGAGACATTGTACATCTTACTGCAGAACTGCCCTTGAGACATTGTACATACCCCTAGTTTTCTTCCTAGCTATGATCATTCCATGACAAACAGCTACTTATTACAGCATTACATCCATGTCATTATACTGTATGCCAAGCACTATACACTTTACTAGGAGGCTTATTATCATCTTCCATTTTTGCTTCTGTTGCCTTTTACCCAAATGCAACTGCATTTAGTTATTTATTGATTTGTAGCACAGATTGAGTTATGATACCTGTGCAAAGATAAACTTGTTAAGCACATCCTTCGCATGAGAACCGATCTTAATAATACTTAGGGGTACCCAGCAAAACCTTGTTAGGCACCACTTAGTGCTGTTAAGATCAGGCGTCAGACTATAAATGAAAGGGGACAGTGCTGGTCAGTAAACACCAGCAGCAGAAAGTAAAAGAGCTTTAAAGGCTGTTAAATATTTCACTTTGCCACATTTATAAACAGAAAGTGTGACAGAATAAAGTGCCTAACATCTTTTAAAGCTGTTTGTTCTACAGCTTCATATCTGTCTGTGGTCTGTTTGATAGTGCTTAGTTCTTTATCAAATTTCAAAAGCTTTGATAGCCAGTAAAACACTACTCACGCCTTCACTTTTTTTTCTGTGGCTGGTAGTACACGGTACAGATAAAGCTACAAATATTATGGCTGGATCTCACTGACCATAACTGTCTGAGTGACTCAGTGTTTACTAAGCTGTTTTACATTGTGATGAAATCTACTGCAGAAAATGCACCATCACTTTAGTCTACTTCTCGCGACAGCTACATCAGCAGAAGGTACAGGCCAAAATAAATATAGTCAGGAGGCAAATAACAAGTACAAGTATATATATATATATATATATATATATGTATGTATATATGGGTTCACTTCAGAATTTCGAAATACCAAAATCCTGAGGTTCAGCATATCAAGCTCAGAACCTCAAGATCTTGAAATCTCAAACTTCAGAACCCCCCCAATAAAGCGGTCAACAAAACATAAAACATATATATATATTAGGATAAGAAAACTTAAATGTATGATGAGACCCCAATTCCATCTAAAAAGAAATGGTAAAAAAACATCTGTGCACATCATCTTTAAATGTGCTAGGTCAGAGATAGGCAGGCTGGTAAAGGTTAGCAGAGGGATAACTGTAAATAGGACTGTTTATTGCCCAGTACTCTGCTAGTGAGCAGATTCATAACTTTTGGTCAGAGAAACATCCCAGGGTGGGCTCTTAGATGAAGCAATACATCAGAATGGGGCAATCCAGAGGATGTTACTGTGAGTTAAAGGAGATGATGTCTTTTAGAGGAGAGAACATTTGGCCCACTTGGGCTTATTCCAGATTGTGTAGAAGTGCAAGGGGGAGATATTTCAGGTTATTCCTGTCTGCGAGGAACTGCAAAGAGAGTGGACTTCTGGTTATCCTTGCCTGAGAGGAAGTGTAAATTGAAGTCTACTGGAGCCTAGCTCTGTTTTGTGAGGCACTGTTCATTTATTTCAGCCAGCTAGTTTTCCCTTGAGTGGAAGAATTAGATAAGTCTAACACTAACCCCCGGATTTACTAAACTTCTGTGTAGGACTAGCTTAGTCCTGCACGGAAGCGCCTGTTTAGGAGCAAGACGGCAGCGCACCATGCATATTAATAAGGAGCAATGCCTGAGCTCCTAGCCTTACACCGAGCGTGTAAGAGTGCAGGGGACGTGTCTGAGAGCATAGCTCTCAGAATAAACATGCCCCCATAATGTAGAACAGCAGAAGGGGGTAAGAAATGAGCGAGACTGCGTATAGATGTCCTCATATGCCCACCATCAGTCCCCCTTGTGTACAACAACAGTACATATAAATAAAATGAAGAAACACTTTTATTATTTTTTTTACAAGTCCGATTGAAGCTAACCATAGGTGCGCAGGTGTGCCCATCGCTTAGCTATGGTTAAAGCAGCTTAAAAGGCTGAAGAGGATAACGAGGAAGATATATGCAAATGAAGCAGCATAGCAATAGTGTAGTGAGCAGAGCATTCGCCTAATGCGCAGGCATTCCCAGTTCAAGTCCCACTGCAGCACAGCACAGACTATTTTACACGGCAATGCACGGTATAACCAATATTTTTGTTGCAAGACCCACTAAATCACATATATTTATTACATGGAGTACTGCAGGAAATGAACATGTGAAGTGTCAGTGTCATAATGAATAAGGTACTAGTAAGCAGGTTTAAGCACAAATAAGCCGTAGTAAGCATATTTAAACACTAGTAAGCATGTTTGCATGAGGGTAAGCACTGCCTAAACAGATTAAGCAAATTAGAAGCTAAATGGGTGCAAGAAACTGTAACCAGAAGTTAGCAGTACTTACCTCCATGCAAACATGCTTACAACTGCTTTAAAGTGCCTTAATCACTCTGTATCCAACAGCCCGTGTCCTGCCCAGCAACAAACTATAC
Source organism: Protopterus annectens (assembly GCF_019279795.1). Taxonomy (NCBI): domain Eukaryota; kingdom Metazoa; phylum Chordata; order Ceratodontiformes; family Protopteridae; genus Protopterus; species Protopterus annectens. The sequence goes on from NC_056729.1 coordinate 1,672,991,001, forward strand.
AGCCTCTGCAAGGCACGAACCCAGGACCCTATACATTACAGTCACAGTAGTTAACTACTAAGCCATCATAGCAGTACATAAGATTGAGGTTTCAACAAACAAATCCTCACCATAGGAAAATCAAAATGAACATGTGAAAGGAATCTATGTACAATGTGATGTTGTATAACCTGCTACATAACATAAATATGTGAATTGGAGTACTGCAGTAAGGCTAGATGTGAGTTGTTATTATGATAAAGTGTTGAAGTCCCCAGGACCCCATACAGTGTACGTACACATGAATCATGGATACCACACACATATAGAACATGTAACGAATAATAAATCAATGCCAAAAGGAAAATATAATGCAAATTAAATATTAAGCAATGCTAAGCATTGCACAGCTCAGTTTAGTTGGTGTAAGCAATGTGTAGGCTGGCTAACACAATCTGCCCAGTGATATGCCCCTTTAAGCAATGCCAACATTAGGTAAGCAGGTGTCCCCATAACTTAACCTTTTCCAAACCATCCAATCACAGAAAAGTGCAGGAAATCGGGTGTATTTAAACCCCACAGGCGCGAATACTTCCCATAACTGGTTGCAGCTCCCTACTGTAGTTAGAATGGCTGGAGTTGGGGAAGGCACTCGAATTCCAGTGCAGCGCTGGGGCATCCAGGAGTTCAGATTCATGGTATGGCTCCTGGTAAAACTCCATGAGCAGAGCCTACTGCAGGGCCATTACCAGGGCTCTCAGTATAAAGTGGAGGCATGGAACAGTCTTGCCCATGACCTCACCAGTGCTACTGGTATCCCTCGGACTGGTGAGCAGGTCAGGCATCACCATGCTGACCTGAAACGGTGGATGGGGGATCTCTTGGAGCAGTGGATCCAAGAATCAAGGCGGATGGCTGATGCCCCAGCACTAAGTATTCATTCTACTATGTAGATAATGCTTGCCTAGCTTGTGTATACTATGAATAGGTAATGGCTAAATATCACTGTATTTCTCTGACAGCTGCAGATGAGCGTGCTGAGAACCAGCAAACCCATGGTGCTAGTCTGCAAAGGCTGCGTCGCAAGACAGGTTAGTAATAATGTTGCATGTACTGTCATAACAAATAAATATAACAGTTGTAGAAAGTGTTGTACCAGTATAATAATGTATTGTGTATGGGATGTACTGAATAAACTAGACAACATGGCAAGAAGACTGTCATATAGGTTGTGTGTAAATAAAGGTGTAATATCTTGTGAATAAAAGTATAATCCCCGGAGTGCTTGTGTACATTCTGCTTTCATACGTTGTTGTAGGGCTGTATTCTATAAATAGTACTGTTGTATTAAGCAGTGTTACCCACACTGTTGAACGCAGATAAAATGTGTAGGAAGTTCTGTATAACAATGTTGGAAGTCACAAGATGTCAGTCATATTGTACAACTGAGGGAGACTTAGACAGAAACCATTGAAATGTTTTATACCAATTCCCTGATAGCACAGTGTACTGTGATGTCAACTGTAATATTTTTACCACAGACAGCAGGGGTTTGAATCCCGGGAGTGGTAGTAAGTTGTATGCATAATCATACCCCACAAGTGTACAGAGTTTGTGCGAATGTTCATATAGAAAGCTGAATGCATAATTAGACCCAACAACTGTACAGAATTTGCTAGAATGTTCAGATAGTAAGCTGTAAGCATAATCATAACCATCAACTGTACAGACTGTGGCAGAATATTCAGGTAGTAAGCTGCATGCATAGTCATACCCCTCAACTGTTCTGATCTGTCCAGCATGTCCAGATAAATGGCCCAAGTCTGCTGCCCGGTAACCTGTTCCCCTGACAAATCAGTGTGTGATGATCCAAGAAATGTAGGCAGCATTTACTGACATATAACTGATAGTCAGACCTGTACATACAGAATGTGCATGAAAACAAACCTGTCACTGTAGCATCTCACCCAAAGTGTATGACAGCAATTCTCAAAATATGTCACATTAACACCTGCATCCTGTCAAGCCTTGACCAGAGTGTGTGCAATAACAGATTGTTAGGTACCATCAACATGGAATCTGGGAGTATGTGTAGAATTTGTCAGGTAGTGTTAACAAAGATTTTCTCCACAGCTATAACAGGTAAGAGGTGTAGACTGTAGGTACAACACAGTTCACTTATATACTTGTCTACAAGCATGGAATCTGGGAGTATGTGTAGAAATTGTTAGGTACTGTTAACAATGATTTTTTCAACAGCTATACCAGGTAAGAGGTGTAGACTGTAGGTACAACACAGTTCACTTATAATTTGTCTACAAGCATGGAATCTGGGAGTATGTGTAGAAATCTTCAGGTAGTGTTAACAATTAATTTCTCAACAGGTATAAGAGGTAAGAGGTGTAGACTATACGTAAGACACAGTCCATGTATATACTAATCTACAAACATACTATTGTATAAAGTAAGGACATTGGGTAGTGTAATAATGCATGTAAGGGACAGATCACTGCAGTGACTAAGAAAGTTGTGAAAACTACAGGGATATATTAGTTGTTAATTGACCTCTCTCTCTCACCCCCTCCATATGTGCAACAATAACCTAATTACACACCTCAATGGGTACGTGTACACTCCACACCTTTGTTGGGACATATGTCCTATTGGTTTATAAATATTCACATTTGGTTCTATGCATGTGCCATGTTAAAATACTCCCATATTGGTGGCCTGTTGCCATCAATGAAACCTGCATGATGTTGTAATGGTCACTATTGTCCCATATATGCATGTGTTCTGCTCACTCTGCAACTGTTGTAAATCTGGTGTCTTGGGTTAATGGGAATACCTATGCATGCTGTTATAACTAATCCTGAATGCTGTTGACTATTACTAACTGATATCTTTCTTAAAACTGCAACACCATAGCTTGTATGGGAAGGCCACTCCCAGTGGACCCACCTGTCCCACCTCAGCTGGCCATGGCACCAGGCACCAGCATGTCTGGGGCCCAGCCTGGGACCTCCTCCTCCGTTGGCCCTGCACCACCTTCAGGTGGAACCGCCGCAGGGGATGGTGCTTGGCCCCCCCCCCGGGAGTGGGGGTGGAGAGGTACCTGTCACTCACCATCAGTTCTGGGCCGTGGTGCGTAGCGAGCATGACAAGGAGATTTGAGACAAGCTACACCAGCTTGAGGGCCACATAGTGCAATTAGAGGGTGATTCCGCCCCTCCTACCCAGTCCCCAGCACAGCCACCTTTGGGGCTTTGAAGGTGCAGTGGTGACTGCCCATGGGTGGGGACCTCAGTCCCACTGTTTCTATTTGGGGGTTCATGGGTTTGCGACTTCCAAACACCCTTCCCCGTCCAAGTTATTCACCCCCCACATGTGTCATATACCGTCCCTGTATGCGTCTTGTTTGTCTCGTCTGTTAACATACCGAACCTGCCTCCCCAAATATACCTACTACCCCTCCCCAACATCCCACTCTCACCTGAAAAAAAAAGGGCAACCTTGTCCCACAAAAAAAATCTTGCCCCATACATAGCTGTCCATTTCGCATGTGTCCACAGGACACATGTAATTTGGTCTAATTGGCATCACAACAAAGTATTGTTGTCCTCAACCCACACAGGGGTTTGAGTGTCCAAATCTACCTGCAAATTCAGTGCATATGCACAACTGTTGCTGTAGAAGAAATGGGCAGCTATGGGCCTTCCCTACACCCTTCCTGCACATCCCTGGCTATTTTCCCTACTGTCTTTCCCTCTTTGTGCCCCTTTTTTCACCACTTTCCTATCAACCTCTTTTTCTTTTCTTTTAAAGAAATTAGTGTGGGGGGTAAGCAGGAGTAAGCACTTTTAAGCAGCAGTACATGGGTTTAAGCCTGTTTGCACAGGGGTAAGCACTGCCTACACAGGTTAAGCAATTTAGAAGCTAAATGAGTAAAAGAAACTGTAACTGGAAGTTAGCAGTGCTTACCTCCACACAAACCTGTGTACAACTGCTTTAAAGTGCCTTAATCACTCTGTATCCAACGGCCCGTGCTCTGCCCAGCAACAAAATAAACAGTCTCTACACGGCTCGAGCCCAGGACCTTACACACCATAGACAAACTGATTTATCACTAAGCCATGCAACAAGATATACATAAAATCGGATGTTTTCACAAACATATAATCCAGCCGAGTCATGCAACAGCACAGAGAATGTATACCAACATCTACATGTATGTGTGTGTAAATATATTAATATCTAAACCGATACAACATAGCTATATATATATATATATATATATATATATATATATATATATATATATATATATATATATATGTAGAAATATATACTATATATATCAATATGGGTCTAGGACACATTCTCGACTTGCATATGTCCAAATCACAAAACATCGAACACACATACACGAAAGCGCTTAACATCGAAAAGTGCTTCCGTGTATGTGTAGTTCAAAAATAAAAAAAAAAATCTTTGTTTCTGCACCCCCCACACCCCCTACTTTATTATTCTCACTCCGAGATCGTACTACAGTGGGGAAAAGGGAATTTTTCCTTACAGGCACTGTAGTCCGATCTACGAACCAGGCACAAATACATGGAAGCGCTTGTTGATGTTAAGCGCTTTCGTGTATGTGTGTTCGTTGTTTTGTGATTCGGACATATGCTAGTCGAGCATGTGTCCTGATCCCATCAATATATATGAACATATATACATACAAATGCCTACATCGACACATATATATATATATATATATATCTACACCTATATGTCGACATATACACAGCAAGGTACATATATGTACGCAGATATATATCTATGCAGGTATATATGGACATAGTTATATATATGTAAGCAGATATAAATATCTATATAGGTATATGTGGCCATACATCTGTAGATAGCAATGGTAGATTAACAAAAACAAATATGTCCACATGCACTGTTAATGGTGTTGAGAGGCCCCAAACAATATACGTCTTGTACGAATAGGCATACCACCCCGCAGCCAAACACATCAGCCCTGCAGTACACTACCAAGTGGTGCAGATCCCATAACCAGGACCTAACATGACATGGGCACAATATGTTAACAGTACTACATCCCACCTGTATGATGTCAGGCTGGTATTGGTAACATATCATGCAGTACAGTCTGCCTCCCATAGGAAGTGTAAACTGTGGAAGCTATCAACATCCCCAGGATACATATACACAGACACAGACACATATGGTACGTTAGCATAATATTACAGTATATGGACTATCTGTTTGACATCATCCTCATATGTGCCACTCACAGACTAACCCTACATATACTGGGCTGCTACACAGTTTGGTCTGATGGCTGTCTGTGGTATGGACATATGTGTGTATGGCCCTACAAACTACAAACATGTAAGCCAATACTGTAACATACAGTGGAGCAGCATGTAACATCAGATAGAATGGGACCTAGAACAATGACATCTACCACAGTCTGTACACAGGCTTCTTCTTCTTTCAGCTTTTCCCGGTTAGGGGTCGCCACAACAGATCACCTGTCCGCTCATGATTGGCAGTGGAGTTTTATGGTGTTGAGTTGCCAGCCCAGCACCCAACCTTCCACAAAAGGCACAGACACACACTCAGTCACACCTAGGGCCAATTTAGAGTGTCCAGTCCACCTACAGCATGTCTTTGGGATGTGGGAGGAAACCGGAGCACCCGGAGGAAACCCACGCGACCACAGGGAGGACATGCAGACTCCACACAGAAGGCACCCCAGCCAAGGATCGAACCAGGGAAACTCTTGCTGTGAGGCAACAACGCTAACTGCTGCATCACCATGGCCGCCAGTCTGTACACAGGCTAAAGTACATATTAACAATCCTTACACTGTCGACATTCACCATAAGTACACAGACCTCAGTACTGTGCAAACATCCACAGATTGCACAGGTTATATCATCAACTATAACCCCTACTGTACATAACATGTGTAGCAGTCTGATATCTCACTGGCTTATCAGATATGATGACACTAATTATGGTGTACAGCACATATGCACCTGTTAATGCATGACATATGTACAAAGATTGACAGAGATGTGGCTGGAAGCACATACACAGGGCCAATATTGACATATTGCTGTGATAACCTCATACATATACTATTGTAACAGGGTTTGTTGCAACATATGTCCTATGAGGGATATGGAGTCAGTAACTGTCACGGCTTTCACCATCTATAGACTGCAATCCTCACACTACCTTCTGCAGTTCACAGATAGATGCTCTATGGGTAACACATGACACCAAAAGCACAACACACTGCCCAGTCTGCAGATGACCCTACAGGTGGGGATTCCTGATAAACATAAAACTGACATGGCAGGTATTGAAACATGTAGGACAGCCATATCCACACATACACTTTTAAACCAACATTACTCCAAATGCAGTATAGCAGCACTTACAGTCTATAGTCAGGTCAGGCAAATCCCCCTCCTGTGTGTTGCCCTGTTTCCACAGTGTATGTTGTTAGAGGTTAATCCCCAATCCATTTGAGAAGCTGTTTGTCAAACAACAGATCTAGTTCCTGCTCACAGTGAATGAAAAGGGCCAACACCAACATGATGTTCTTAGATATTGGAGTGTGTTTCCATGGAACTGGCTATGGGAATGTTACCACAGCTGTTCCACATGCAATCAGCTAGGGGAGTGCTGCAATTCATGCAGAGGCCATTAGCTGATCATGAGCATCACTTAAAATACACATGCTGATGTCTAAGCAAAGCAGGTGTAGGTATCCACATCCACCAGAGAGGGAGCGAGAGAGGCAGACAGAACAAAGACAAGTCAGGGAGGGGTGGGAGAGTAAAACCTAAGCATGTTTGTGTCATACACCTACCAGCATAGGGTATCAAACCCCTGACAACTATGTAGCGCTATCACAGTTCTTTGCAGTTACTGGATGCGCCACATAGGTTACCTGTTGTGGAGCCCACAGAACATATATGTGATGGTGAGTGACATCTGCAACATGGATATGGTAGCTATACGATAGGTGACGTACACATGCCTGTACACATGAACAGGTACCATCATCAACACAGCCACACTCCCACAGGGACACACACACACATTGACACACTTGGCAGGGCCAGGATTACAACTCATCAGTAGTGGGATTGCCACAACACATTACTGTGCAGGTATCACATGCACCACATGGGTCATACAGAGGTTGTATAGGCAAAGGGTATGGGGAGGTGTCTGACATCAGACGACATGCTTCAGTATCCCAATGGGGGTTGTAGTGAGTGTGGATGTGAACATACGCATCATACAACACACACACAAACACACAGGGTGCCACTACTGACATGCATGGGTGCATTTCTGCATGGGTGTGTGGTGGTCGACTGTGCTAGATGGCTATACAAGGCTAGGTGATGGATATACCTTGGCATCAGGCCACATGACAATGGTCGGTATTGTGGCTCAGGGCTGTAGTTTCTGCATTTGCCCACACATGTGGGTATTGCATCCCCCATCCAGTCACCTGGGTGACTATTGTGTGTGGCCAATGCTCTGCATCACTTGCCATGTATGTGTTCCTTAGTCCATGACATGGATGGTGTCTGGGATGTACACACCTCCCACATGCATGTACAGTGACATGTGGAACTGTACCTGGGGTGTCTGGCCCATGTTGTGAACACAGATTATCATCAGATGTGCCAGTCCTGGCCTCATGTGGCGGGAACTGGTAATGGACAGCAGGTTTACCCTGCACATACATTGATAGCATGCTAATGGCATTCCCTGGTGTCAGTGGCATCTGTCCATACAGTGCATGATGTCAGGCATGGTATGTCCTTTGTGGGTCACATGTGATAGCACCACAGGTGTTTGCAGGTGTCCATTAGGGAACATGGAGAAGGTGTACTGTCTGCATGTATGTGCATATTGGACAGATGGCCAGGGTGCCATGCCCTCTGTAGCCCACTGCAATCACTCCATTGTTACTATCAGTGGCCAATATGCAGTGTACTACCCACATATTGGCTGTTGCCTAGGCGTGTGTGTGTGTGTGTGTGTGTGTGTGTGTGTGTGTGTGTGTGTGTGTGTGTGTGTGTGTGTGTGTGTGTGTGTGTATGAGACATGGGTTGAGAGTGTGCGCTGGGTAATACTGGGGTTTCTACCTGTAATTGCCTGGCCTTGATGTCACATATATGGGTGTGGATTTGCACCCCAGCCTCTCAGCTATTTCACATTTGTTATCCCTGTATGGTGGACATTGTGATATATTAGGGCCACCATATAAGAAATATGCAAAACCCACTCCACATTGGGCACATGTGTCACACACTCACACCCACCTCCACACAGGATATGAGTTGCAAACACACACACCTGTCATATCTGGGAGTAGAACCCCTACCAAACTAGTATATTACACTACACAGTTATAGTACACGCCACTGAGATTACTGGAGTAATCCTTCCCCAAAGGTGTATATCACATTGAATGACATCAGCAGGATTGCCAAAGTAGGGCATTTGAAATGTACTGAGTGTGACAAGCCTATAATGCATTGCTTCCTACACAGGCATTGAAACACACACACAAAACATCCAAAACTGCCATGGGTGGGAATAGAACCCTACCAAAGTTCTAAATCATACTACAGCAGTATACAGTTATGGCACACCCTACAGAGATTACTAGGCTACAACCTTCCCAGAGGTGTATTTCTAGGTGCGTGACATCAGCAGCTTTGCCAAAGCTGAGCATTTGAATTGTAGGGAGTGTGACTACCCTAAAAAGCATTGCTCCCTCCAGAGACACACACACACACAAACACTTGCCATGTCTTGGATTAGAACACATATCTAATTACTTTATCACACTACAGCAGTACACAGTTAGAGGAAGCGCTACAGAGATTACTTGCCTACAATCTTCCCAGAGGTGTATTTCTAGGTGGATGACATCAGCAGCCTTGCCAAAGTTGAGCATTTGAATTGTAGAGAGTGTGAGTACCCTAAAAAGCATTGCTCTCTACACAGTCAGACAGACACACACACAAGCTTGCCATGTTTGGGATTAGAACACCTACCTAACTACGTGGTTACACTACAGCAGTATACAGTTACAGGATGCCCTACAGAGATTACTGGGCTACAAACTTGCCAGAGGTGTATTTCTAGGTAGATGACATCAGCAGCCTTACCAAAGTTGAGCATTTGAATTGTAGGGAGTGTCTTCTTCTTTCAGCTGCTCCCATTAGGGATCGCCACAGTGGATCAACTGTTTCCATTTCTTCCTGTCCTCTGCATCGTGCTCTGTTACACCAACCACCTGCATGTCCTCCCTCACCACATCCATAAACCTTATCTTAGGCCTTCCTCTTTTCCTGTTACCTGGCAGCTTCATCCTTAGCATCTTTTTCCCAATATACTCTGCATCCCTCCTCAGCACATGTCCATACCAATGTATTCTTGCCCCTCTGGCTTTGTCTCCAATCCTTCCAACCTGGGCTGACCCTCCAATATACTTATTCCTAATCCTGTCCATCCTCGTCACACCCAGTGCAAATCTTAACATCTTCAACTCTGCCATGTCAAGCTCTGACGCCTGCCTTTTTGTCAGTGCCACTGTCTCCAACCCATATAACATAGCTGGTCTCATTACCCTCTTGTAGACCTTCCCTTTCACTCTTACTGGTACTCATCTGTCACAAATCACCCCTGACACTCTTCTCCACCCACTCCATCCTGCCTGTACTCTCTTCTTCACCTCTCTTCCACACTCACCATTACTCTGAACTGTTGATCCCAAGTACTTAAACTCATCCACCTTCGCCACATCTACTCCCTGCATCCTCACCATTCCTGTATCCTCCCTCTCATTCACACACATATATTCTGTCTTAGTCCTGCTGACCTTCGTTTCTCTTCTCTCTAGAGCATATCTCCACCTCTCCAGGGTCTCCTTCATCTGTTTCCTACTCTCACTACAGATCACAATGTTATCTGCAAGCATCATAGTCCACAGGGACTCCTGTCTGATCTCTTCTGTCAACCTGTCTATCACCATTGCAAATAAGAAAGGCCTCAGAGCTGATCTTTGATATAATCCCACCTCCACCTTAAACGCATCTGTCACTCCCACCGCAGACCTCGATGCTGTCACACTACCCTTGTACATATCCTGTACCACTCTTACATACATCTCTGACACTCCCGACTTCCTCATACAATACCACAACTCCTCTCTAGGCACCCTGTCATATGCTTTCTCTAAGTCCAAAGAGACACAATGCAACTTCTTCTGACCTTCTCTGTACTTCTCCATCAACACGCTCAGAGCAAACATCGCATCTGTAGTGCTCTTTCCTGGTATGAAATCATACAGCTAATCACTAATCATTACCTCCCTTCTTAACCTAGCTTCCACTACTCTTTCCCATAACTTCATGCTGTGACTGATCAGTTTAATCCCTCTGTAGTTACTACAGCTCTGCACATCACCAAAACACTTTTTCTCCATTCCTCAGGCATCCTCTCACTTTCCAAGATTTCATTAAACAATCTAGTTAAAAACTCCACTGCCATTTCACCTAAACACCTCCATGCTTCCACAGGTATGTCATCTGGACCAACAGCCTTTCCATTCTTCATCCTCTTCATAGCTATCCTTACTTCCTCCTTGCTAATCCATTGTACTTCATGATTCACTATCCCCACATCATCCAACCTTCTCTCCCTCTAATTCTCTTCATTCATCAACCCCTCAAAGTACTCTTTCCATCTCCTCAACACACTCTCCTCACTTGTGAGTATGTTTCCCTCATTATCCTTTATCATCCTTGCTTGCTGCACATCTTTACTAGCTTGGTCCCTCTGTCTAGCCAATTGGTACAGGTCCTTTTCTCCCTCCTTAGTGTCCATCCTTTCATACAACTCTTCATACACCTTATCCTTAGCCTTCACCACCTCTCTCTTTGCCATGCACCTCATCTCCTTATACTCTTGTCTACTTTCTTCATCTCGCAGACAATCCCACTTCTTTGCTAACCTCTTTCTCTGTATACTCTCTTGTACTTCTTCATTCCACCACCAGGTCTCCTTGTCCTCCTTCCTCTTTTCAGATGTCACACCAAGCACCCTTCTGGCCATCTCTCTTACTAGCTCTGCTGTAGTTACCCAGCTATTCGGTAACATTTCACTGCCACCCAGTGCCTGTCTTAACTCTTCCCTGAACTCCACCTCACAATTATCCTTTTTCAGTTTCCACCATTTGATCCTTGGTGCTGCCCTCGCACTTATAATCCTCTTCTTGATCACCAATGTCATCCTAAAAACCACCATCCTATGCTGCCTAACTATACTTTGCCCTGCCACCACTTTACAGTCTCCAATCTCCTTCAAACTGGCCCTTCTACATAAGATATAATCCACCTGTGTGCATCCACTCTTGAATATCACCATATGCTCCTCCCTCTTGTAAAAATACATATTCATCACAGTCATGTCCATCCTTTTTGCAAAATCCACTACCATCTGACCTTCTGCATTCCTTTGCTTAACACCATACCTACCCATCACTTCCTCATCCCCTCTGTTCCCTTCACCAACATGCCCACTGAAATCTGCTCCAATCACTAGTCTCTCACCCTTGGGTACAGTCATCACCACTTCACCCAATTCACTCCAGAATTTTTCTTTCTCATCCATCGCACACCCAACTTGTGGAGCATATGCACTAACAACATTCATCATTACACCATCAATTCCCAGCTTAATAAACATCACTCTATCCGACACTCTCTTCACCTCCAAAACACTCTTAGCATACTGTTCCTTCAGGATAACCCCTACGCCATTTCTCCTCCCATCCACATCATGATAAAACAATGTGAACCCACCTCTGATACACCTAGCCTTGTCCCCCTTGCATCTGGTCTCTTGCACACACAATATACCAACCTTCCTTCGGTCCGTCATATCAGCTAGCTCTCTCCCTATACCAGTCATACTGCCAACATTCAAAGTTCCGACCCTCACTATCACAGTCCTAGCCTTTACCTGCCTTCGGGCATGCCTTTCCCTTCTTCTCCTCCTTCGGACAACAGTAGCCCAATTTCCGCCAGCACGCTGTTGGCCAACAGTACTGGTGATGGTCATTGTTAACCCGAGCCTCGACCGATACGGTATGTATATCTGTACTGTTGTCCGCACGTATGATTTGGCAAAATTTTATGCTGGATGCCCTTCCTGATGCAACCCTCCCCATTTATCCGGACTTGGGACCAGCACAAAGAAATGCACTGGCTGGGTTTGAATTGTAGGGAATGTGACTGCTCTAAAAAGCTTTTCTCTCTACACATACAGAGACACACACCCTTGCCATGTCTGGGGCTAGAACACCTACTGAACTACTTTATCACATTACAGCAGTATGCAGTTACAGGACACGCTACAAAGATTACTGGACTACAACTTTCCCAGAGGTATTATTAGGTGGTGGACATCAGCAGCCTGCCCCCAAGTTGAGCATTTGAATTGTAGGAGGTGACTACCCTACTTTATCACACTACAGCAGTATGCAGTTACAGGACACGCTACAAAGATTACTGGACTACAACTTTCCCAGAGGTGTATTTCTAGGTGGATGACATCAGCAGGCTTGCCCACTGAGTGGTGCACAGCTACAGTTATCCCACTCCACAAGGGGGGAATCCACCTTGGATCCTGGAAACTACTGTCCCATCAATCTGACGAGCCTGCAAAGCCATGAAGCGTATTATCATGGAACTTATAAACAAAGACACTGGCAAACTTCAAACACTGGACCCCACCCAGTTTGGGTTCGTGAAGGGCCGATCCTGTCTCCTGAACCTGATTGACTTCTTCGACTTAGTCTCCGGAGCCATGGACAAGGGTAAGGTGGTCCACACAGCCTATCTAGACCTTGCCAAGGCCTTTGACACCATCCCCCACTCTGGAATCATAGATAAACTTACTAAGCTGGGCATTAATTCCTACATCACCCAATGGGTTGCTAACTGTCTTACTGATAGAACCCACACTGTAAAAGTAGCCGACTCCAAATGCAGCTCCCGACAAGTGACAAGTGGAGTACCTCAGAGTTCAGTCCTGGGACCGCTCTTGCTTGGCATCTACTTCTCTGAAGTACAGGCCAACACTAAGGGACTCTGGCTAACAAAGTACGCAGATGACTGCAAATTGGGAGCCATTGTTGAATCCCCAAAATGATGTGGATACTCTACAAAAGGGCCTTACAGAAACAGATGCTTGGTGCCAGAGCCATGGGCTCAAGCTCAATGCCAAGAAATGTATAGTTATCCCCTTTGGGAAAAAACATGTACCCATGAATTACCATATAGGTGGCAGTACACTAAACACCGAAAGTGTGATAAGAGACTTAGGGACACAGGTGGACAGTGGTCTCACCTTCGATAACCACATTGCCACAACAGTCAGGAAATCCTTCTATGTGGCACACCTCATCACTAAGGGATTTTCGTCCAGAAAAAAGGAGGTCATTGTCCCACTGTACTCATCCCTCATTAGACCCATTATAGAATACAATGCCCCATTTGGTATGTCTCAAGACATCTGCAACAACTGAAAAGGCCGCAGAAATACCTCACTAAAAGAATCACAGGCCTAAAGCAGATGCCCTACACTGACTGCCTTAAAAAACTCCAGCTATACTCTGTCACATATTGTCTACTCAGAGGCAATCTCTGCTTAACATACAAGGTCATGTCAAACCCAGAGCTGTTGGACATGCTACACTTAAAGAAATCCCAATCCCTCAGAGCCACACGCTCCAGGGATCTAAACCTTGTCATCACAATAAACAAAACATGCTGGAGGGATAGGTTTCTGACACAGAGACTCCCCAGATTCTGGAATAGATTGCCCATAGCTGTCAGGTAGAGTGCCTCTTTGGCCCTCTTCAAAAAGAACCTTGATGATTGGATGGGAGAAAGGAAATTCACCCCAGGGATCACGTCAGTCACCCTGCTAGACAGGGGTTCAGGGAAGTAAATAGTGTTGGAAGAAATGGCCAGGGAATTGTTATGGCTAGGCTTGTATAGGCCCTAGGGCCTATAGCCTAGTACCAACCTATGAACCTATGAGCCAAAGTTGAGCATTTGGATTGTAGGGAGTCTGACTGCCCTAAAAAGCATTACTCTACACAGACACACATACACACACACACAGTTGCCAAGTATGGGATTAGAGCTCCTACCTAACTAGTTTTTCACACTACAGCAGTGAGCAGTTATCGGATGCACCGTGGAAATTACTGGGCTATAACTCTCCCAAAGGTGTAATTCACAATGGATGACCTCAGCAGGCTTGTCATAGTAGAGCTCTGGGGCGGACAGTGTGTGTGCATGGGCCATAACCCATTCATCTAGGGGTTGACACGCCTCATGCGGGCACACACAGGGTCATATTTCACAGGTACGTATACAGTTGCGAGATGATTACTTCCTTGTACAGTCATGTTGCACGGCTGACATGTGCACCACAAACTCTGTAATGCTGACAGATACCGGCGGCTAGTCTCTGCAATGGGTGACATCTGGCCTTCGTGTGGTTGTGGCCCTTAGGCTGTGTGCTGGGTGGGACAGGCCTGGATGGCTCCTTATCACAGTCACCCTCTTCCATACATCTATGCATATCTACCTTTGGCTTATAATAGTGTGTTGTCCTTAGATATATGTCTGTATTCCTGTCAACTGTGTGTGCAAAGCATGTGTGTTGCATACAGAGGAGTGTCTGCGCTAACATCTGCGACTGCCAGTTATGTCTGGTCCACTGGTGTTTGCAGACAGGGCCTTCTATGTTTACGTGTGTGAGCATGCCTAGTATGACCTTTCAGTGTGTTGTAGACTGACATTACCTTCATTTCTCTAAGTGTGTGAGAATGCCCAGCATGGCCATCTGTACTGAATGTGTGGATCGAGTCCATGTAGTTTGTACTGCAGTGCTGACCTTTGTGTTGTACATGCTGTTTCTGCAGGGTATCCATCGATCATTTGGCATTGACTGTTACTACATTTCTGCATAGCAGGAGGGGGCAGACCTAACTATTTCTACATTTCTACACAGGAATGGGGGGGTGCACACCTGACTGTTACTACATTTCTACGTAGGATGGGGGGGGCACACCTGACTATTTCTACATTTCTACACAGAATTGGAGGGGCACACCTGACTGTTACTAAATGTCTATGTAGGATGGGGGGGGGTACACCTGACACTTGTACACATTTGCTAGGACTGTACTGGTATGTCAGGCACTCCATTTCATTTTCTTGGCTTACCTATCATGCTACTACAGGCATACCAGTGTACTACAGATCTTAGCTTTTAATTACCTACATATTAGTTTCTGACTTCCTACCCTGAACTGGCATCCCACTACCTGACCTGCTGTAGTCTGTTTGTGCAGGCCTGGGGAGGGAGTTACCCATAGGCCTCATTCAGAGGCTATAGCACAGCCTTTGTTTGTGTTTGTCTACTCCTGTCCTGATGGCTGTGACTGTTGTTGGGTATGTGAACCCCCCTGCCTGGCATGTGTGAGTCACCTACCTTGTGGGTATCCCAGTATTGAGGGTGGTGCTGCAGAGCTGCCTATGTTGGATGCACATAATACACTCCCTACACATGGTTAAGCACAGGTAGTGTAATGTTTGGCATCCCTTTTACTGTATGTGAGGGTCAGAGTGAGGTGTTATTCCCCGGGTCACTCCTGTGCCAGTGTATGTGCTATGCGTTGCCTCTTTGCCAAGGCCAGGGCATACTGGGCATGCCTCCTTCTGCCTATGCCTGTGAAATCCCCATCATATCCCCATTTGGCCTTTGGAAGATACCTATAGCTAGTATTCGTAGGCCTACACATACCTTGGTATCCACTGGGATGGGTTCCCCTCTGTTAGTTCTGTGTGTGAGGCGTGGATGGCACAGCTCAACAATTTGCTGTAGAAGGTCCCTGTCCACCCTATAGCACTCCACTATCTCCAGCTCATGTAGCCTCTGATAGGTTACCCTGGGTCTGTACACTCTTCTCTGTCTACTCACTGTGGGTTGATTGACAGCATTCACAACCTCACCACCCTCAGCCTCTTCCACAAATTGTATGATAGCTATTGCAGCCCTGATCATTTTGCTGTTGTGAGTGTTAAAGGTTCCCCGCTTGTTTACACCGGTGGTGTAGAGTGTAGGAAAAACCAGAGAAGAAGGTGTTTGCATAGTTTATAGTAGTGTTCTGGGCTGGGCTGGTCTGCTGCCTGTGTAATTGGTTGATTCTGATACATTTCACCTGCCAGCTAAGCTAGTTCTCCTCGATTACCTTCCTACTGCTGTTTTCCCTTCCCATTGCCTTCCTGTTTAAGCCCATGTGTGCGCCACGCAAACAGAGTGCTCAAATGTGCACAGTGCTGCTATTTCCTGGTTTAACTTCTTTTTTCTTCCTGTAAAACCCGGTGCGTGGCACACACCTACGTAGGCTTTGTAAAGAGTGCTAGGCGGGTTTAGACACACCCCCTAGCTTAGCTGTGCTAAGCTAGGAACAAACCTGAGCCACAGGCCTCCAATCCGCTTACAGTATGCCTGGCACACACCCCCGTGATGTCACCTAACTCCTAGGCTTACATCAAGCTATTCCTACTCTTACACTGTTGGGACCTGACTCACATGCTGGGGAAAACTGGGATTCACTATCATTCCCCTCATTTGCATTGGATTGCCTGCTAATGCATAGTTACATGTCTCACACTGAGCCTCCCCCCTTAGCAACCACTACTCACTGGCCATGTTGTCTTTTGCCTGCCATTGGCTTGCATGGCACAATACTGATTTTGGTTAGAATGCTTAATTTAGGTTCATTTTGTTATCCCCCCCATCCCTTTTGCGCACCACTGCCCTACGCTTAAACAGCCAAGATCAGCTAAAAAAAAATAAAGTCGATTTTTGTATTTTTTTTTTATGTTTGCAATGCCAATGGCCTTATACTTGGCCATTGGCATGTTTACTACATGATATGCAGCCTTTATTTGGAGCTGTCAGGGCGCCATTTTGGATTCTGCAGAAATGTACTCGGTTACTAACTGAGTACATTTCTGCAGATAGCACTAGTCCTGCATGGACGGTTGCAAGCTTCCTGGATTGCAAAATCACCTCATTTGCATAGATTTCTCCTGCAAATGGGATGATTTGCATACAAGGGCTTTGTCCATGCAGGATTAGTGCAGGAGCGCTCATGCATGCCCCTGCAGGCTGTTCCTAGATTGCACGGCAGACATATTGCCTGCTTGAGCTCCTGCACCAATCTTGCACACCATGCAAGCTTTCGAGAATCTGGGGGTAAGTCTTGTCAAAAGACTCCTGTTAAAATATTGAAAGATGTTTGTGCAGAAACTGTCGGGGAATGTATGCTTTACCAAAAGACTCCAAAAATTAAAGTGATAAAATAAGTCATTGAAAATACTGACAGGGAAAAGACCCTACTTAATGATATGCTAAGAGAAGTAGAAAAAAAAAAGAAACTGAGGAAGAGACAGATGGAGATCATAGTGAAAGGAAAAAAGGCACATGGAAATAATCTGAAACTTTACCATGCTATAGCTATATACAAAGCAGAGAGTGTCAGCCAAAACTAGAAGCAAGACTGTAATAGAAAAGCAGGAAAAACCACCCTGAGGAGGAAAGAAAAACAACCAGTATCCCCAGTGAATTGAAATTATTTTCATGAGTTACCTGTTATAAGGGAGGAATTAGTTGATATGGAGAAAAGCCTGTATTTACAGAAAAAGATGCCACAGCCGTTACTTCACATAAAAGTAGTGAGGAAATACTGACTTGGCTGATGTCCAAGTAAACCGTGTCAATTACAAAAAAACAGTGGGAAGACAACACCTCAAAAAGAACTGCAGAGAATATAGAGAGAGTAGATAGGGAACAAAAAGAAACATAAAAGATATACTACATACTCCTTACTCTGAGCTAAGAAATTTTAGGTTTTATTTGAATTTGTTAACTGAGTAGGAAGACTGGTGTGGACCTGCTATAAAGGGATAGCAAAAGAGAGGGAGCAGATACTATAGCAGCTATTTGTTCCAAAACCATTTAGAACACATGCAGTGAAATGAGTATACAGACACTTTCTAAGTGCTCATTTAAGACAAGATAAAGGTTAGAGTTTTGGCCAAATTTTCTTGGTCTGATAATAAGAATGACATAGAAAATAGTGTCCAGCCTGCTCTGAGTCTTGCGTTGAGCAGCATTCTACTTTCACCAAGGATGATGCCACAATATTTATTTATTTATTTATTTGACATTTGTTTACCAGAATAGTTTGACTGGGTCAAAAAGAACCCATTTTCAGCAGAGGCCTGAGGAGAAAAGCTCCACTTACAGATTGATCAATGCAGCCTTGATTAAATACAGAATAAATACAGGGGGGATTCAGTAATCCTCCGTGTAAGATGAACTAAGTCCTACTCGGAGACTGCTGTCTAAGAGTTAGATGTCTGCGCGTCATGCATATGCATGAGGGCGCACTGACTCAACTCCCAGGCTAACACAGTGCATGTAGGAGTGCAGGGGGCGTGTCAGACTGCCGAGCATTCCAAACATCCACGCCCCTGCAAGTGCCTAACTCTGCAAATGACAGGAGATATGAGCGAGTCCGCTCAAATGTGTATACCCCCAACACTACACTCCCCTACATTAAAATGTCCTGTACAAATGAAATAAAATGTAAAACAATTTTTTTTTATTATTCCCGATATAGCTGCCCGTATTTGCGTGTGTGTACGCGGGTGTACCCATTGCTTAGCTACAGTTAGCAGTTTAGACATCAAAGAGGATAATAAACCACTTATATGCAAATTAAGCCAAATAGCAATATTGTAGTGGTAGAGCCTTTGTACAAAGAGGAGGCATTCCCGGTTCGAGTCCCACCACTTCCCTCTCCTTTTTCTGTAGGAAATCCATGCCTAAAAATAATTCCTGACATATACCTTTTAAATTATATTAAAATGCATCGAAATGGCCTATGTAGTGGTGAACGATATTTTAAATATATATAAGAAAGTGAAACGGTCATGCATAATTATGAATGCATAAGTAACCTATCTTAAGCAATGTGAAGCACTGCTAAGCAACGTTTATCAGTATTAAGCACATTTAAGAATAATTGCCCATAGCTAAGCACTGGTTTAACTAGTGCATATTTGCGTGGAGGTGCTCGCCGCACTAACCAGCACAACGTCTGGCAACATAGGGCAATGTCGGGCAACGTAGAGCAACGTCAAGCAACGTTGGGCAAAGCTGAGCAAAGTCGGTTAAACACAGCCACACCCCCTACTGGTCAGGCCAGTTGTAAAATAAAAATGCAATGACAGATCTCGAACCCGGGATAGTGTGCACCATAATCACAGTACTACTCCACTAAGCCATGACAGCATTTGATGTTCATGGACTGTCAACGCACATATACATATGAATCAAAGTTTACCCAGTGCTAAGCAGGTGTGCACTCAGTTGAGAACTTTCAACTCCAGCCAATCACAAATAAGTGCGGGAAATGAGGCATATTTACGCTCCATAGGCGGGAATACTCACTATAACTGGTTGCAGTTTCCATCTGCAGGCAGCAATGGCTGGTGTCGGAGAGGGCTCTTGCTTCCGAGCGCAACGGTGGGACATTGAGGAGTCAAAACTGATGGTTTGGCTCCTCGTCCATCGTCATGATACTAGACTCCTGCAGGGCCAGTTCCAGGGCATGGAATACAAAGCCGAGGCCTGGAACCATCTCGCACATGAACTCACCAGTGCCACAGGCATCCCTCGGACTGGTGAGCAGGTTAGACATCACCATGCAGACCTGAAGAGACGCAAGCAGGACCTACTGAACCAATGGATACAGGAGGCCCGTGGGATGCAAAATGCCCCACTACTGAGTAGATAGCTATGGACTGAAGTATGGACAAATTGCTAATGTAGTAGATAGTATGGCTAGGTGTATGTCTCAATATCACTTCATTTACTTCACAGCTGCAGGTGTCCATGCTGCGAATCAGCAAGCCTATGCAGATAGGCTGCTAAGGCTGTGCCACCAGGCAGGTTAGTAATTTGTCTGCATGTACTGTTTTATAAAATAAGTGAGAGAGCCTGGCTAAAAGTTTCCCAGCCCAATAATAAAGGTATAATAAGGGTTGAATAACCTCTCTGCATGAACTGTTATGTAAAATAAATGAGAGAGCCTGAAAAAGAGTGTTGTAACCCATTAATAAAGGTATAATAAGTCCTGAATTATTTTCCTGCATGTATTGTTATTTAGAAAAAGTGAGAGAGCCAGAAAAAGAGTGTTGTAAACCATAAATGAAGGTATAATACATCCTGAATAAGATGTCTGCATGCACTGTAATAACAAATAAATGAGAGAGCCATTAGAAAACTGTGTAATGTAATTAATAAAGGTATAACAGCTGTAGTGTGTCCGTGTCACTTTCTTTGAAATGTAGATGTACTCTTGCAGTATAGAAATAGTAGTGTTGTATTAAGTGCTGTCAACCCACACTTGGGTGGGCCCATAGAAAGAGTACGAAGGGAGTGCCAGTATCTCTTAAGCATATATACAGCCCTCAACTGCAGTGTCAAGGCTGGCATGTATAGGTAAATCTGGTACATGAGTAGCTTGTAATTGTGTGCACCAGAAATGTCAGTGCGCTGCAAAAAATGTAGGGGTCTGTTAAAATATAACTGATAATGTCACCTGAACACATCCAGATATGTAGACATATGACTATAAATAAAATATATAAAAACGTAGCAGTAACATCTGCATCCTGGACAGTTTGTATATTAGATACAGGTCAGGTACATAATGAACTAGAAAAACACATCCCACAATGTACTGAACATTGCCCAGTGTAATAATACATGTAGTGGATATATATACCTGCAGTCAATAGGAATGTAGTGTAAACTATAAGTTCATATAAGTTGTTAATGGAGGTATCTTTTTACACCCTTCTGTATGCACATAAACAATGCAATTCCACACCTCAATGGGTATGTGTAATCTCAAAACATTTGTTGGGACATATGTCCAATTGGTTTATAAATATCTGCATAACTTTGAAGCATGTGCCCTGTTCAAACACCACAGTCTTGGTGGCCTGTTGCCACCAATCATTCCTGCATGCTGTTGGAATGTCCACTGTCATTCAATATATGCATGTGTTATGCTTGCTGTTCAACTGTTGGAACTCTGGTGTGTTGGGTTAATGGGAATATTACTGCATGCTGTTACAACTAATTTGGAATGCTGTTGCTATGTTGTCATTAAATACACCTAAACACAGAACATATGGGAAGGCCGGTCCCAGCGGACCCACCTGTCCCACCTCAGCTGGTGATTGCACCTGGCACCAGCAGGTCTGGTGCCCAGCCCGGGACCTCCTCCAACGTTGGTCCTGTGCCACCTTCGGGTGGAAGCACTGCAGGGGATGGGGCTCATCCCCCCCATGCAAGCGTGGCCGGAGGAGGGCCACCTGTCAACCTCCGAAGGGTCCGGGCTGTGGTGCGTAGGGAGATCCAGCGTTCAGTCGCTGATCCCCTACGCCAGCTTGGCAAGAGTGGCACGACTCACGGGTGAGCCTGCCCCTTCTACGCAGCCCCAGCACAGCCACCCTCTGGGCTGTGAAGGTGCAGTGGTGACTGCCCATGGGTGGGGATCTCAGTTCCACTGTTACCATCTGTGGGCTCATGGGCTTGTGATTTCCAAACATCCTTCCCCGTCAATTGTGTTCACCCACCCCATGTGTCATATTCCATCCCTGTATGCATCTTGTTTGTCTTGTCTGTTTACCTCTCCAACCTACCTCCCACAACATACCTACTTCCCCTACCTCACATTCCACTCTCACCTGAAAAAAAAAGGGCAATCTGCTCCCACAAAAAAATTACGACCCATACATAGCTGCCCATTTTACACAAATGCCCGCTGGACACAGACACTGAAATTCAATTGGCAGTACAACATACTTTGTTGTCCTCACCCCTCTCTCAGGGGTGGAAGGTTTCAAAATTCCATCCAAATTACTAGTATATGCACGGCTGTTGCTGTTAAAGAAATGGGCAGCTATGAACCTTCCCTACACCCGTCCTGCACATCCCGAGCTGTTTTCCCTACTGTCTTTCTCTCTTTGTGCCCCTTTTACACCACTTTAAACTAAACTTTAAAAAGGGCACAGTATACTCAAATCCCCATTTTCTTTTCTTTCAAAGAAATGAGCGCGGGGGTTAGCGGAAGTAAGTGCTTGTAAGCAGTAGTAAGCGGGTTTAAGCGAGTGTGCGCATGTGTGCTCTTAGCTAAGTATTGCTAAGCGTCACGCAAACCCGCGCAAACCCGCTTACAACTGCTTAAAAGTGCCTTAGTCACCCTGCATATGAGGGTCCTTGTTCTGTTCAGAAGCAAAATAAAACACCACTATCCGTTTCGAACCCCGGACATTGGACACACTAGACTGCATGAAGTACCACTAGGCCACAGTAGATATACAGCATTATGTTGCTGAACTATATATATCATACATCAGAATGTGTGAATATAAAGGAAAGGTAGAAATGCCATAACACAAAACCTGTTCTGTGGAACTATACCAGCAGTTGTTATGGAATTGCATTACATGACTGTGATAGAACCAGACATTCTAGCAGTAAATACTGTTACAGCAGCACTTCACAACCCCCACACAGTATCATAGCAGGACAATCCCCACACTACCAGTGTGTTCAAGGTACAGCAAGGATGTAGGTAGGCATACTCAGTACTGGAATTGTAAGGTTAATGAGCATCCTGTGATAATGTCAACAAAATAAAAAGCACAAACAGTGCAGAAGTGAGTACATTAATATCCACAGTATAGCTGTTCCCAAACAGTTCATGTGCCAAATGGAAACATCTCAATAACTACATATGTATGGCAGCTAATTGTAGATGTTGTAAAGAAACTCCATACTCCCATGTATCTTGTGTTAGCATTTCTAGGGGTGAGTACAATTCTACACTGTCAACTGTGTACTGGAAGAGGCAACATTCAGGTCTGAATACAACATTCAAATCACTGGCTACACCCCTAGCAACAGTTAAAAGAAGTATACCAACCTTCTGACTTACACAATGGTGTCCACAGCAAACAAGCATGGTCCCCACTCTGGAATTCTGAAAGGGCTACGTCTACCTGACCTAGCAATTTATAGCACTGGGTTGCTATGACAGTGAGTACTGCAAGTACCACACAGCAGGCTACATACAATTGCCAAATGGTGGCCACCAATTGGTACAGAGGCCATCACATGCACATGTGCAGATACCTATGAAAGCAGGCTGTACTTGCTGTCCACACATGCAATCATTTCATTGCAGGTATGGAGGGAGAGAGAGAAAAAAAAAAAAAAAGGTGATGTAAAGTAAAGAAATATAATAAAAAGAATATATTGAAAAGAAATCAGTATACTGACAAAAGAAATTATACTGAAAAAATGTATTGAATAGAAAATATATTGAAAAAAAAACATTGAAATAAAATATGTTGAAAAAAGATTTGAAAGAAAAATATATAGAAAAAACATATATTGAAAAAGAAATATATTGAAAAAATATATTGAAAGAAAATATTTAGAAAAGTTAAATATATTGAAAATAAAAATATAGAAAATCAATATATAATGAAATAAAAATCTATAAAAAAAAATTCCTGAACAGTAAAGGAGGTATTGAAGCCAACACCTATATTGGGAAAAAAAGTTTACCAGGATATACGAACACATACAAAGGAAAGGTATGTAACAGCTATGTATTTACTGGAATGTAGTAGATGTTTATGAAGAGTACTCTATATAGTTTGAATCATCCATATGTGGCAGCAGTACGTATCGATGCACAGATGACCTGCATAACCACTGGCATGGGGAAACGAGTGTGTTGCTGTATGCAGTGGGATGTGACGGTGACATATGTAGTCCAGCATTAAATGTCAAACATTTGATCCATGTTATCTGTGTTCTGTACAGTAGTGTGTACAAAGTCTGTTTGGGGTAGTAGCCCATATGGTTATGCAAACATAGATGTGACAGAGTAACAAATGCATGATAGTCATATTAATGTGTAGCTTAGCATTGGCAACAGCTGTACCAGGCTAGTATGCTAATTCAGCATCAGCAGCTATGTATACACCCTCTGATATTACTGTGTGCTCACATGTGACACCTGTTCATGTTGCAGCAAGGCCCAACAGGTCAGCCGTGAGGTACATGTACTTACAACAGTGTGGTCCTTGTGTGTGTATGGCACACACATACGGAGAGATCTGTCCGTGTCAGATATATTAGCATCTGTACATGTGCATTGAGCAAGGGACATACTGCAACTGTTTGTGAACGGTGGATACATATATGTTGTTGAAGGTTGTTATGTGCATATTTCTATGTAGGTTGTAGTGTGTGGCAGACCAGACAGCATACAGTGCTGGTATATGATATGTGGTGGTTAAACGCTGTGGGTATGATTCATCAGGTTTGCAGTGTTGCAGCCAGTGAGGCCTGCTAAAGCTACATGGGCTGAGAATACCTTAAACGCATTCTGCACAACACTGTGCAATGTTATGACATAATTGTATATATCACAACCTTCCCATACTTTATATATCCACCATGACAGGTGGACTGTATATGTGCCTATATGTATATCTATATGTACAGCAATGGATGTTCATATGTATGTGTGTATATAGATATATATATATATATATATATATATATATATATATATATATATATAGAGAGAGAGAGAGAGAGAGAGAGAGACAGGGTCATAATTACTGCAACAGATGCCTGGTGACAAAGCCATGGACTCAAGCTCAATGTTGACACTGCATTGGCATCTCTCCTTGCAAAAACTCAGTATCCATGAACTACCACATAGGTGGTAGTCTACTCAACATCGAAGGTGTGATAAGAGACCATGGGACACAGGTGGACATTAGTCTCCCCTTCAATAGTCACAGTGCCACACTAGTCATGTAATCCGACTACGTGGCACACGCCATCACAAAAGGTGTGTCATCCAGGGAAAAAACAGGTCAGTGCTCCCCTCTACTCCACACACATAAGACCCAGTATAGAGTACAATGCCCCATGTGGTATGTACCTCACAAGACACCTACAGCAAGTGGAAAGGACACAGACATACCTCACAGAGTGATACCAGCGACAAACAGATGCCCTATGCAGACCGTCCCACAGACCCACAACTACACTGTGTTGCATGCCGCCTATCCAGATCTGTTGGACATGCTCCATGTAAACAGATCACAATCTGTACAAGCCACACACTCTTGGGACCCAAATCCTTTGACCACAATAAACAGCACATGCTGGAGGGATAGATTCCTATCTCAGAGACATCCCATACTCGGAACTAACCAACTATCCATAGCAAACAAAACTCCTAATTACCAGTTGTCATAAATAATCCTGGAGACTGTATGGGAGATAGTGAATACACCCAGGCAATCACCTTAGTGTCTCTGCTTGACTGGGCCACGTGAAATTTAAATACCTGTGTGTCAGAGGCCAGGGTAGCATATGGCTAGAGTTCTATAGGCCCTAGGGCCAATAGCCTCTTACCTACCTATGAAGTGATACACACCCATATGTATTTGTCGCAATAATCGATATGTGAGGTGACTGAGTGTGATGGTGAATGTGTTGGTGAATGTGTCAGAGTTCGGTATATGTGTGATAGCTTAGTGGGAAACTGTTTCAGTCATGGTATTTTGTGTCCTAGCTGTGATCCCAGCAAAAGATGTGTATGCAATTGTTAGGCAAAAAAAGCAGCATGCCATATGGTCTGATGTAGTCCCTTGTTGTCAACTGGGGTGTCCCACTGTAGGCTAAAGCAGTACATGTATGCTTATTGGGCATTACTGCTGGTCAGTCCAACTCCTGTATGAACTGTAGTACTATCTGAAGCTGTATGCCTAAAGAGCACAGTATGGTGTACGTTAACATTTATTGGAACCACTGTTATGTGTGTTCCCTATAGACCTCACAGATTACATACCTCAGGCATAAGGTCTGGTAACTACTGACACACAGTACTGTAAGGTACACAGGTAAAGGTCACCTGGGTTGGCATACCTATGTGTCTGTTATGTATGTCTACTGTGTGTGTGGGTATGCCTGTACCATGGTCTCGGTCATATGTGTGTTACAGGATATAACTGTGTATCTAGCAACATGTATAGTCTAGTACAGCGGTATGCCACCTATATTAACAAATGTGCACATATGTTAGGCAGGGGTCTGCCATCAACAACTAGTGTGGTATACTGGTAATACTGTCAGTGGACTTTACATTCATTGCAATGGATTACATATTTCATGATGCATTAGCATGATATATACCACCTGTGGCTAGGTGGTGCATTGTGTCACATACAGTATGCCATACATACTCTTATATATATATATATGTATAGTCTTACATACTGTTATAACTTTGTTGCTGTGCAAAACATGGTTTGATATAGAGAGTGTGCCAGGCACTGTGAGGCATCTGTGTGTTGAACTGATATGTGGTATTGAAAGTGTGTATCTTCTGACAGCCAATAGGTTGCTATATATGGCAGTTAATTTATATTTCTACTTTAGAATGTCACGTGTGCCACATGACTTGCTCACACTTATTGTTTATTTGTCTTCCAGGGTAATGTCCCACCATCATAGCCCGGCATATAGCACATCCAAGGAGGAAGCCATCACAGTGAGCCTGGTGCACTATGCGCTGCTGTTCTCCAGAACCAGCCAGGACCAGCATGAGCGAGCTGCGCTGTGGCAAGATCTTGTCCACAGGGTAAATGACATAGGCATTCATAACCGGACATATGAGCAGGTACACCATCACTGCAGTGATTTAATTAGACATGTCCGGCAGCGTGCGTCTGATATCCGCAGACAACAGCTTGCCACAGGTGGGGGGGTAGCCATCCATCCCCCCCTCACCAGAGTGGAGGAGCTGCTCCTGAGCCAGGTGGCTCCTGGCCAACAACAACCACAGCAATTAACATGTATCATCATGGAGGCCGGAGCCACCCAGCAAGTTGACATGGACCATGCAGGTAACATGGCATAGCTGTAGAATACTGTTACCTCTATTGGTAGAGCATGCTTATGTGAGATGTGTACTGTGTAGTTAGACAATGTGGTGCCTAGTGTTGTGCAATACTAATAATTAGGAATATAATCTGTAGGCCTGTGACTGTCCACCATTGTACTACTGTAAGATTGCAAACACACAGTAGCAATGCCACAGTTGTTGCCACTGACAAAGTGTCTGATATCCTTGTAGGTCCCTCTGGTGTGACAGCAAGGCAGCAGAGCCATGCTGGTGAGTGTGTTATACCTTTAATATTGATAATTAAATGTGCATGCATAGGTGAGGTGTAGGCTATGTACACGTAACACACCTATGCATAATGCATGCTGTGCATGTTTGTTGTGAGACTATGCACATCCTAGTAATGTGGGTAGCTGCCTAAAACACATACAATACACAGAGCATCCCACACAATTGTGGCAACACTGTAGTGGACATCGTATAGGCAGAGTCGATACACATGCACAAAACTTACACACCTTTGTCATACGCAGTACACGTTAACATGCTACACATGGCGTATTCAGACACTCGCTGTAAGGTCACACTACAGTATCCCAATCCTCATCCACACAGCACACTTAATATACCTGAGGGGTAGATGCCTCACAAGTGGCTGTGCAGCACTCTTCAACACATAGCACATTCATATTAGGCAATGCCCCCTATTGGGCACCCCACAAACCCATGTAACAAATGGCCGTGAAATGGTGAATGTAGCCAAGGTACTGCAGTTCAGGTACAGCATGCTATGTGCCGGTCTGGCACACATTAGTAGCCTTGAGTGACCACATGATGCTGCATGATGATGGCTCATGGTACTACACCCCATCCAGTTACAGTGGCCACAGTAATACACATATCATGAATTGCTATGCACCTCAATGTTGTGTGTGTGCAGACATATGCACCTATATGCAATATGCATAGCAATCCCCATTTGTAGAAAGTGACACACATATGTCTTGTAATGCTATGGTGTGTATAGATCACATGACACACATTGTGTATGTGTGATGTTTCATGTTGCAGTTGTGTGGTAGCATGCCATGTAATGGCTGGCACTGGCATGTGCACAATATGTCCTACACTCACCATAACCACTGTACAATGGCTATGTTCATAGGTTCATAGGTTCATACTAGGCTATCTGCCCTAGGGCATTTATAAGCCTAGCCAGAGTGTCTTTGGCTTTTGCCACCCATTTTAAATGAATTTTGCTATGCCCTTTTTTGAGGTTAGTATACTGTGCCTCTGTCTAACAGTGACACAGAAGTGATACCCGGGGTAAACCTACTATTTCCCATCCACTCATCAAGATTCCTCTTGAAGAGAGTCAATGAGGGACTCTGCCTATCCTGGACTGGGATTTTATTCCAGAGTAAAGGGAGCCTCTGGGTTATGAATCTGTCCCTCCAGCATGTCCTATTTATTTCAGTGCTGAGGTTCAAGTCTCTCGAGCATGTAGCTTGATGGGATTTGGATTTTCTGAGGTGCAGCATGCCCATTAATTTTGGGTTGGACATGGCTTTATATGTCAGGCACAGATTGCCTCTGAGCAGGCAGTATGCCACTGAGTAGAGCTGGAGTTTCTTTAACCGGGCAGCATATGGCATCTGTTTGAGCCCTTTGATTCTGTTTGATATGTTGACCCTTTGACATGTTGAGCAATGGTATTCCATCAGGTATACATGCACCACTCATCCTGTGTGTATACATAGCATGCATGTGCTACACCTGTGTCCACAATCATCTGCTAAAGACACAGATGCTCTAATCAGTAATGGATATCTATGTGACACACTGATACACATCCAGCCATGGTATGTATATCTGTGACTGATGGTGCACAGGACATTGCAGGGCTTTTAATATCTGCACAGCAATGTTGTGTCCATGTACACATTGCGTTCCAGGGTGAGGTCATTCACTGAACAAGACACACATGCATCAAGGCCATATATACTGTTATTAGCAATGGCTGTCTACACTCACACTGCATGCTACTGAGCAACACACATCCTGCATGCTGTCACATTTGCTATAAATGTTTGGCTTGTGATACTGTACCCCAACATCACATGCTTTTGAGTATGTTCGGGATTGCTGGTGGTGTGTGTGTGTGTGTGTGTGTGTGTGTGTGTGTGTGTGTGTGTGTGTGTCTGTACTAGTGAGGAGTGTGCATGTGTGCATGTGTTCATGTGTGCATGTGTGCATGTGTGCATGTGTGCATGTGTTCATGTGTTCATGTGTGCATGTGTGCTGACATCATGTACAGGTCATAAAGTGTGTTCCCTGTCTCCCTCTCACAGGTGCTGATACTGGGCTGGTTCAATGCAGCAGGGAAACTGATGTCCCTGAGCATTATAGTGGCAATGATGATAGGTGTTGTTGAGGCACATGCATGTTTGCCAGGGTCTATCATTGGGCCACCAATCGACACTACACAAGTGTCCACCCCATTCATGTACACAGTCATACTGCCATTACATCCATCACCAATGCCCTTAGAGAACAGCATACAGCCGGCATTGGCCAGGACTGTGTGGTATCCATGGCACATGCATCCTGACACAGCAGCCATACCCAGATGTCTGGAAGGGTGCCTCATAGGCAGATGTCCAGGGGTTCTCGTCAGAGCACTGCTGCCCATCATGCCACTGGCAGACGTGCCACAGGTCTAACTACCTCATGCATGTTCCAGGCTGTCATGGAGGCACAGGCACATATGGAATGGTACACCAGACAGGGACTGAGGGCACAGAGGGCACATAACACTGCCGTAATAGACAGTATTCATGACCTAGCTAGTGCCATCCACAATTACACTGAGGTCACTGATAGACATTGGGGAGAGACACTAGATGTCCTCCGCAATGTCATGTCCATGTATCAGGACAGTGCAGGATGGTTGAGTCATCAACATGGATGTATGCCAGCAACTTCAGCAGCTGGCATTCGCCGCGGACGTCCCTCGAGCAACAGCCACTGCCATAGTGCCAGTACCAGCCCCAGCAATGTTTGGGGTGGGCTGTCCATAGAACGTCCTAGAAGACCACTTGCACATGTCTCTGGACAGTCCCAGCAGGGACCTGGGTCCAGTGTACATCCATCTACCTCTGGGGGTAGTACCCAGTCTGGCTTGGTACCTGATAGTGTCAGTAGCACCCCTGCCAGGCACAGGCACCATATCTGTGGCCAGAGACAGTGATCTGTAAAGCCTCACAGGTACAGTCTGTGGCTGTCCAACAAGTACCCGTATGTGGCAGCCGCATGGTGGAACAGTATGCATGCAGACTCACACACACACATAATCTAGACACCTAGGACTAACACATACCCACACTCATTACATCAATATTTGGCCCATACCATTATTCGTGCAACACACACACACACACACACACACACACACACACACACACACACACACACGCACACACACACACACACACACACACACACACTCACACATACATGTCAATTAGATGGCTCACTGTAGGCCTCTGGCAGACCAGCAACACACCCTGTGCATATGATGAAACCTGTGCCACCTCCTGTCACCTGTAACATTGATGCAGGAACAGGCTACCATGATGCTGATGCACAGGGTGTCATTATAGCAGTATAGCAATGTTAGCATGTAGTCAGCAGTAGAGTGTAATGATATGCTTGAAGGTGTATCTGAGCAGGCATGATGCATTAAAGTTATGATTGTCATTATAGTGTGGTTTACACCAGTGTTAGTTCCAATTGTATATTGTCCACCCACGTGCCACTTGGCTGATGTGTGCAATATTGGCAGCATGTATTAGTGAGTGGACAGTATGTGTGGGATGTGTGTAGGACATATTTTCAGGTGTATAGTTGTGGTAATGGAAAAGGTGCACTGTCTGCATGTACGTGCATAGTGGACACACAGGTAGGGTGACATGCTCTGTATTACACAGTAACACTCCATCATTTCTATTAGTGGCCAGTGTGCTTTGTACCACATTTTGGAACCTGACTGCACATGTGTGTATTACATGGTTTGACACTGTGCTGTGGGTGATATTGTTACTATCTGTCATTGTTTTGCATTCTGGTAATATACATGACTTCAACAGCCTGACCATAACCAATCGTTAGATGATGTGTTGACAACTGACACACAGATGTAGGACACACAGCAACATTTGGATCCTTCAGGTACTATACTATACCAATTACCCGTGGTATTCAGCTGCACCCATTACTGGGACCACTCCTGTTCGGCATATGGCTCTCTTAGGTACAAGCAATCACAGTAGGGATATGTCTGTCCATGTGTGCTAATGCATACTGTGGCCTATACTGCATTCTCCAGGTGACACACACATCCTCCACAAGGGTATCATACAGACAGATACCTGTTGTCGAACCCATGCTGTAAAGCTATAGGCAAAACTAGGTGTAATCATCCACCTTTACAGAACATAGTATCCCCACAGTACCACATAGGTAGTAGCCACCAACATGATGAACTGGTACCAATGTGTACATGCAACCTAGTGTTACATCATCTCACCTTTGATAGTCACATTCCCTAAGGTATTTTGAAATCCCTCGGTGGATCACATAAGCAAGAAGGGGTCTGCATGCATGTCCACACAGGTTGTTCTACACCTATAATGCATAGTCATCATTGACAAACTCTGCTGCGTTTGAACAGGTCAGACATATGCCTCAGCCATAAACCCTCACTCACACAATTCAATAGAAACCGTAATGAGTGTATGTGACACGGATGACCTAGGCCAGGCATCACTGCAGTGGCTGGCCTTTTCACAAGCATACAGATGTGACCTAAGGTCTGTGAAGCAGCAGCACAGTTTGGCAAAGATGACAACTGTATACTTGGACAAAGCAGAGTTCACACACATGCAATGATTGAGGTAACATGTATGTATATCTATTTGCCTCACAGCTACCTCACATGCGCTATGCCTACTGATATGTCATACAGTGGTAAAAGCAAACCCCCCAACACAATCACACACACTCACCAAGTGCAGGATTCAAACCCCTACCTAACTACCTCATGATACTAAAGGAGTATGCATTAAGAAGACACGCTATCCACATTACTGCGAGGTTCTCTTTTCCACAGGTGTATTTGTAGGATGGTGACATCTTCAGACTTGACAAAGATTGGTTTAACACCTTTAAGGTGTTTTACTACTCTCCTAAAAGGTTGCTCCTTCCCAAGGAGGCCACACACAAACACATACACACACTTGTCAAGTGCAGGATTCAAACCCCTACCTAACTGCTTCTTGATACTACAGGAGTATACATTAACATGACACGCTACACACATTACTGGGAATTCTATTTTCCACAGGTATATTTGTAGGATGGTGACATCATCAGACTTGACAAAGATTGGTTTAATACCTTTAAGGTGTTTTACTACTCTCCTAAAAGGTTGCTTCTTCTCAAGGAGGCCCCACACAAACACCTACACACACTTGTCAAGTGCAGTATTCAAACCCCTATCTAACTGCTTCATGATACTAGAGGAGTATGTATTAACACAACGTGCTATGCACATTTCTGGGGGATTCTTTTTTCCACAGGTATATATGTAGGATGGTGACATCATCAGACTTGACAAAGAATGGTTTACCACTTTTAAGGTGTCTGACTACTCTCCTAAAAGGTTACTTCTTCCCAAGGAGACCACACACAAACACACACACAGTTGTAGGATTGAAACCCCTACCTAACTACTTCATGATACTTGAGGAGTATGCATTAACACGATGTGCTATGCACATTACTGGGTGTTCTTTTTTCCACAGGTATATAGGTAGGATGGTGACATCATCTGACTTGACAAAGAAGGGTTTACAACTTTTAAGGCATCTGACTACTCTCCTAAAATGTTGCTCCTTCCCAAGGAGACCACACACAAACGTCAAGTGCAGGATTCAAACCCTTACCTAACTACTTCATGCTACTAGAGGAGTATGCATTAACATGACGCACTATACACATTACTGTGGGTTCTCTTTTCCACAGGTATGTTTGTAGGATGGTGACATCATCTGACATGACAAAGATTGGTTTAACACTTTTAAGGTGTTTTACTACTCTCCTAAAAGGTTGCTCCTTCCCAAGGAGACCACACACAAAAACTTGTCGAGTGCAGGATTCAAATGACCACCTAACTACTTTATGATACTATGGAAGTATGCATTTACATGCCACACTATACACATTACTGGGAGTTATCCTTTCCACAGGTTTATTTGTAGGATGGTGACATCATAGGACTATACAGAGTGGGTTACATTAGGTGACATTAGGTGGGCTACATTGAAGGAATGTCTAAACACCTCGGCCATGTGTTCATCAAAGGGGAGTTTACTATCTACCTGTGTCCCCAGGGTCATAATGACTTTCTCCATACATACTGGATTACCACTTATGTGGTAATTTGTGTGCACTTTGTTGTATCCAAATGGAATGACTATGCATTGTTTGGCATTCAGCTTCAGGGCATTGTTTTGACACCAGGTATCTGTCTCTGTAAGACAGTTCTGGAGGATGTCTGTGTTAGCCGTACAGTCGATTATGGACCACAGTTACCATTCATCTACAGAACTGTTCAGCCATACACCTCCCGTGCTTGCCTGTACCTCTGAGCAGTATCTAATGAACAGGTGGGGTCCCAGGACCAAGACCTGTGGGATGCCATTTGTGACTGGCTTAGAGTTGGACATGGCATCAGCAACTCTGAACATGTGTGTTTGATCTGTGAGCCACCTGGCCACCCATCCTGCGACATAGCTGTTAATGTTCCAGCTGGTACGCTTGTCCATGGTGACAGAGTGGGGAATGGTGTGGAAAGTCCTTCGTGTGGTCCGGGTGCGCTTGTGTCTGGACAATGAATGTAGGTGAGGGTCTAGTTCCTCATGGGCCTAGTGTAGGATGCAGCCTGGGACACCATCCAGTCACATTGATGCTGTATTCTTAGCTTTGGTGAGGGCTGTCTTTACCTGGATGTCCATGACGTCTGGGGCTCTGCATCCTTCTGTGATGGACACAGGCCCTTTTGGGAGTGATGGGGGGAGTGTACACTGAACTTATCCCCCTGGATGTGTGCAATGAAAGTTGCTTTGTTGTTTTTCTTTCCTATTATCAGTAGCTGACAGCATATTTGGAAGTTGACACCTACATGTCTGGTATAGCTACCGAATGCTTTATGGTTGTTATTCTTACATTCCTTGGCTATTTGTCTTTAGAAACTGTCCTTGGATTATTTTATGAGCGATCATTTGATAATGATCAGTGATGCGTTTCCTTCAGTGAAGTTGGCTCTATCATGTGTTTGTTTCCTCCTTCTGTTGTCTAGCTTATTTATGGGCAACAGCCACATGATTGTTGTCCTATTTTTGGAGGAGTGCATCTTGGTTTTATTTGTGATGTCTCATTCCATGCATCCCTGTAGATGACCATAGGATGTGCTTGTAAATGATTCTGCAGATTGTATACCATGATCCTATAGCAAGAGTGCTTTGGAATGCTCCACTTTGGTCTTGGGAAGTGCGCAATTTGCTCCAGTATGTTGGCACCTCTAGTGGGTGTGGTGACTGTTCGTTCCAGGTGTTGTTTTTTTTTAACTCTAGGAAACATTGGGTGAAGTATGTGTATATTGATTAAATAATTGTGTTTGATAGGACCTTTATACTTTCCACTGTTCTCCGGAATACTGAGTGAGGTTCCTGAGACAAGGTACATGAGCTGTAGCAGGCTACAATGTGATGGGCAGCTTTGGCCAATGTTAGTTGCACTTGCATGGTCTCCTAGGCCTCATGCTGTGCCACTAACCTGAAGGTGTGGGTATCCATAAGGTAAATGGGTACACCCCTTCCTTTTGTATTTCACTTGTGGTTTTGGGTCCACAGGTTGGAGGGATTGTGAGTGTTTTACGTGGAGCATATCCAACAGCTCTGTGTTTGACATAGCTTTGTATGTTAGGCACCTCTGAGTAGGCGATATGCAAGGGAGTACGGATGGAGCATTTTGAGATGGTCTGGGTATGGCATGTAATCCAGGCCACTAATGCTCTTTGTGAGGTATGACTGCTGGCCTTCCAGTTGTTGTAGTTGTCTTGTGAGGTACACAGCAGCAGTGGCGTTGTACTCTATTATAGTTCTAGTGAGTGATGAGTAGAGGGGAACATTGTCCTCTTCTATTCTGCATGTGACACATTTTGTGATGAGGTGTGCCACATAGGAGGGTTTCCTGACTACTGTCGGAATGTGATTATCACAGTTGTATCCACTGTCCACCTGTGACCCAGGGTGTCTTGTCACACTTTCTGTGTGAAGTATACTACCGCCTCTGTTGTAGTTCTTGGCTATTGAGTTTTTAACTAAGGGGATGACAATGCACCTTTTGGCACTGAGCTAGATCCCATGGCTTTGACAGCAGCCATCTGTCTCAGTGAGGCCCTTTTGCAGGATGTCCACATCTTTTGTGTTTACAATTATGGATCCTAGTTTGCAGTCTTCTGGAAACTTCAGCTGCCACAGACCAGCTTTCAGGGAGGTAGATACTACGCAGCCTGGGAAGTTATCTGGTCCTATGGCTGCTGTGATACTGGCTTTGGAGAGTGTTTATTACTTGTGCAGCTGGGATAACAACAACTTTACAGTCTTCCATTATAGAGATGTGCTCTTTCATGGGTGAGAGGGGGGGTAAAGTTAACAGTGATCCTATCTGCCAGGATGTTGGCAATATCAGTTGGCTCTCTACATTTACTGCCATTGAGCTATAACTCAGAACAGATCTGAGTGTAACCATGATATGGACCTGCCTGTTGAGCAGAGATCTCCTGAGTAGACAGTATGCAACGGAGTACAGATTGGGTTACATTCAGTCTTGTTGCATGGGACGACTACTTGAGGCCAGTAATCCTCTTGTTAAGGTACTTCATTGGTCTTTCTAGCTGCTGAATGTGCATAGTCGGATTCATCGCCAGTGTGTTGTGGTACTCTCTGACAGGTCTGATGACTGCTGAGTAGTGGGAACCTCCTTTCACCTACATGCACAGACCTTGGCAGTTTGTGTGTACACATAGCATGGTTTTCAAACAACTTTGTGAATGTGTTTCTGGAAGTTGGGATGACTATCCACATTTGTCCATAGATCCCTTATTATCACATCCATATTTAGCCTAAGTGTGTGAGCATGCCCAGTATGACCTTTCAGTATGTTGCTTCCTGTCATTTGCTTTGTTTCTTTAAGTGTGTGAGCATGCCCAGTATGACATTTCAGTGTGATGCTGAATGGAATCCACTACATTTGTTGGAGTGTGTGAGCACGCCCGATATAGACATTTATACTATATGTGTATGGAAATCTAGTTGTATTTTTACAGCAGGGCTCAACTTTGTGTCATAGATCAACAGAGATCATGCTGTGCCTGCAGGGCTTCCATGTAATTTGCATAGACTTATCAACATTTCTACATACAGAGGTGACAGCTATTCTTTGTACATTTCTACCCGGGGACACACCTGGTTGTTACTGTGGGTGTACATAGGATGTGGGTTTCACCTGACACTTATACACATTTGCTATGCCTGCACTGCTATGTACAGGACATCATTTCAGTCTGTACTGTTGCCTGTCATAGTGTCTTGCGGCATACTACTGTACTACAGATGTTAGCGTCCAATGTCACGTATATTACACTGCGACTTCATAGCCTACACAACCCACATCACACCGCCTAGCCTGATGTTCTCTGTCTGCATAGGTGTGTGGGGGAGGTTACCCATTTGCCTCTTTAGGGGCATGATGCTGCATTCCTTTGTGTTTGCATTAGTGTACAATTGTCCTGCTGTGTCTTTGCCATTAAAATGCTATCATGGCTCAGTGGTTCAGTACTGTGACTATAGTGCACAGTATCCTGGGTTCAAGCCCTGTCATTGCTTTTTATTTTCATGCTGGGCAGACCAGACTACTTAAGGAACAGTAATGCAGATATGAGCATGTTTAACTGACTTTGGTCAGCTTTGGCCAACCTTGACCAACATTGCTCAATGTTGCCCAACATTGCGATAGTTGGCACGAGCAATTTTGTTTACATATACTAGATATTGGTAGAAGCTGCTTAGCACTGCTTGATATTGCTTAGAACATGGCAATCATGCCTCAGGTGGTGCTGCAGGGCTGCCTATGTCGGATGCACATTCTACACTCCCTATACATGTTTGGGAACAGGTAGTGTCAAGTTAGGCATCCTTATTATTTTATGTGCAAGTCAGAGGGCGGTATCATTTCCAGGGTTCCTACTGAGCCAGTGTATGTGCTATGCGTTGCCTCTTAACCAAGGCCAAGACATACTGGGTATGCCTCCTTCTGCCTACTGGGGCAGGCTCAGGTTGTTCCTCCTCTGAGTCATGCTGTGCCTGTGCAGGCCTTGGCAATGGTGGGGGGCTGTTTGGCCCTACTCCATGCTGTTCCTGCTGCAGCTGTTTTTGCAGGATCATATTGTGTAGCATGGGACATACCATGACAGTATGGGTACATGTAGTTGGTGAGTACTGCAAGGCTCCACCAGATGTGTCCAGGCAACGGAACCGTGACTTGAGAATCCCAAACACATGCTCAATTACATTTCGTGTTTGTATATGTGCCTCATTATGGAGTTCTTGTTCAGGTGTGTGTGCATTTCTGATGGGTGTCATCAGCCATGGCTCCAGTGCATATCCAGCATCCCCCACTAGGTGACCATCAGGGATATCCCCATTGGCAAATGTCTGGTACAGCTGCAACAGATGCCAGATATGGGAATCATGGTAGCTTCCAGGGCAGCCAGCACACACATTCAGTATTATGCCCTGGGCATCACACATGACCTGGCAGTTGATGGAGTGGAAGCCCTTGCGGTTGATGTAGACCCTACCCCGCTCTCCGGCTGGTGCTTTGATGTGTATGTGTGTGCAGTCAATTGAACCCACTACCTCAGGGTATTCCACTGTTTGATGGAAGAGATGCATGTTGCTGGCCAATACCTCACAGGAACTGGGGAAATATAAATGATCACCGACATGTGCTGACATGGCATTCAGGAACTGGTGCAGTACCCTGGATGCTGATGCCTGTGAAATCCCGATCATATCACCAGTTGGTCTCTGGAAGGTACCTGTTGCTAGTATTCTTAGGCCAACACATACCTTGGTTTCCACTGGGATGGGTTCCCCTCTGTTGGTTCTGTGTGTGAGGCGTCGCCTGCACAGCTCAACAATTTGCTGCAGGAGCTCTCTGTCCACTTTATAGTGCTCCACTATCTCCAGCTCATGTAGCCCCTGGTAGGTTACCCTGGGTCTATACACTCTTCTCCATCTCCTCACTGTGGGTTGCTCAGCAGCATTTGCAATGGTACCACCCTCAGCATCTTGCACATGTCACCTTATAATAGCAATGGCAGCCGCTAACATTTTTCTGTCTCAGGCTTTTTAAGTTTTCACTTCTCTTTGTAGACTGCAGTGTTGCAGTGTTTCTGAGAAAAACATGAGGGGATGTTGTTTGCAGAGTTTTAAGTGGTGGGCTGGGCTGGGCTAGTGTACTGCCTATGTAATTGGCTGATTCTGATTGATTTCACCTTGCAGCTCTGCTAGTTCTCCTTGGTTAACTTCCTATTACTTCCCTTCCTTCCTTTTCCCATTTCTGTTTCCACAGGGGGCAGCGCCACGCAAACACGCACAAACACATGCACATGAGTGCACACGCGTGCACACAGGCTTACACAGGCTTACACGGGCTTAGGCGGGTGCATATTCATGCATACAGGCTTAGACGGCCTTACACAGGCTTACACAGGCGCACAGATGCACACAAAGGCTTAGATGGATTTAC
The DNA here is from genome assembly GCF_019279795.1 of Protopterus annectens. NCBI lineage: Eukaryota > Metazoa > Chordata > Ceratodontiformes > Protopteridae > Protopterus > Protopterus annectens. The sequence continues at coordinate 1,673,030,161 of NC_056729.1, forward strand.
AGGCACGCACATGCGCGCACACAGTGTAAGCAGCTTTGAAAGAAACTTCAGTGATAGCCACGGCGTACACCTTCGGTATCTGGGTTTCAGTTTAGACAACTGTGGACATGCCTCTTCCAGTCCTGAGTAACTCACAGCTACCACATGCCACTCTGCTCCAATAAGCTTAGTGTCTTTTTGATACATACCCTTCATGATTTCACCTATCTTCTACTCTGTTACTCCCCTAATCCTACTCTTACACTCTACGGACATGGTTCACATAGAAGTGAAATTTGGGATTCACTATCCTTATCCTCATTTGCATAGGATTGCCTATTAATGCTTGGTTACATCTCTCAGGCTGAGCTTCCCCCCTTAGCAACCACTACTCAGTAGCCATGTTGTCTTCAGCCTGCCATTCACCTGAATGGCAGATGAATATTTTGAATAAAATACCTATTTGTGGCTTTTATTTTTTTTTTATGGTTTTTAGAGCACCGCACGTTTGCGCGGCTCTGCGCTACACTTAAACATCGGAGATCAAGGGAAAAAAAACTATTATTTTTTTTTTGCAATGGATAAAAATGCCAATGGCTGTATATTTGGCCTTTGGCATGCTTCCTCACCTGGATGCATCCTTTATTTGGAGCTGTCATGGCTCCATTTTGCTATTTGCAAAACGGTACTCAGTTGCCAACCGAGTACATTTCTGCAAATAACACTACTCTTACTCGGACAGGTTAGTGTTTCCTGGATCACAAATTTACCTCATTTGCATAGCTTTCAGCAGCAAATGAGGTAATTTGCATAAACTAACCCTGTCCATGCAAGAGTCTTTTTAGGAGCTCTCTTGCACTCCCCTGCCGGCTGTTTCTGGATCGCTTGGCAGACATGTTGGCTTGCTGGAGTCTTACTCTACTCTTAGACTCCGTGCAAGCCTTCGTGAATCTGGCCCACAATCGTTGTAATACAAGGTAATACAATTTTTCTAGAACATGAAAGTTATGGGTACATTGTGAGTACAGAGATCACTGTTTTTTTTTTTATGAAAAACACAATTTTTCTGGGGGAAAGAAGTTCCAGTTACATACTGATATGTATGATCTTTATGTAAGAGAGCAAATAAATATTACAAGTAATACAAGATTTAGGTATATTGCTGACAAGGAGACTGGCGGATGATTTTATTTATTTATTATTTACACATATAGACAAAAGGAGATACATCATGAGGACAAATGACATAATACACATTGTTACCTATACATGGATTTTATGAATAGAAAAACCCAAATGATATGACAGATATATAAAGAGAGAGAAAGAGTGATAGGAGAGATAGGGTCGGCCTAGTCTGGGGATAAGATTAGTTTGGATCAGTACATGGATACATCTGAGAGTTGTTCAAGTGCTGCTTTAGTACAGTTTTGAAGGCAGGTAGGTTAGTGGTGATTCTTACAGATAGAGGGGAGTGAGTTCCATACTTTAGCAACATAGTGAGAGTGCAGGCTTTGTCCAGCTGGTTTTGAGGGTTTGGATATAGCGAGAGGCTCTTTGTCAGCAGACCTTAGTTTTCTGCATGTGTTGTATGGTTTGATGATGCTGGACAGACCAGGGGTTTGTAGACCACAGCGTGAATTGTTTGTAGTTGGATGCACAGTAGGTGGTAGGGGAATTCTAGCCAGTTTAGTTTTTGAATGATATACAGAGGTGCATTCTGGTTTCTGAGTTGGTGGCAAATTTGGCCACCTTATTGTAGCATTGTTCCATTTTGGCTCTCGAGGAGTTTTGTAAGTTGGTAAGTATAGGTGTACCATAGGGCAGGGATGGTAGAAGGAATGTTTTGGTGAGGATAATTTTGGCAAAGGAGTTTAATGAGTGTTTGTTTCTATTGAATGTGCCAAGTTTCTGGCGGGTTTTCTTTATATTTTGTTGTACACAGAGATGAAAATGTAGCTGGTCATCTATGATCACACCTAACAGCTTGGTGTGGTTCACAGTTTCAATAGTGGTGTTGTCAGCAGAGAGAAGTTTGAAGTAGTTAGGGTTAGTCATGCAGTTATTTGGTTGGAAAAGTATCAGCTTACTTTTTTGGGGTTCTGGAATAACTCGCAATCAGTGAGACAGGATTCAACAGCTGAGAAAGTGTGTTGTGTATCTGTGTGGAGATGCAGTAATGAAGGAGAAGTGCAGATTATTGTGGAATCATCAACATATTGTATGAGTGTTCTACTAGTAATGACAGTACATAAGTCATTAGTATGTATGTTAAAAAGTAGGGGGTCTAAGATGGATGAATAAAAGATGATTGACTTCAATAATCGGCTTAGATTTGGGTGTATTTCCAGGGGATTTAAAATTTGTCAGCATGGTATGACATTGTAAACAAACCATATTGTTTTGCAAAGCATGATCTGCACCTCTCTCCCCTAGACTTCTGGATATTGACTAAAAGTTTATCCGTCCCCTTAGAGCCTTTTATAGGCAATGCCAAATAAGCAAGCTTACCAAAACAACAAATATAGACATTAGTGCCATTACCAAAACATGGCTTAAATCTCCAGAAACTACTCCAGCAATGCAAGGCTTCAGTTTCTTCCACACATTTAGATCATCAGATCCACATTCAGTGACAAAAGATTGAGGATTCCCAATCTATATTAGCCTAAAGTATAACTTTAGATTGCTTAAACAGGACAATGCCTTGGAATTTATCCACATGCAAATCATCACAGTCAAAGTCCCATACCATATCCTAGCCAGCTGTAGGTCACCCTCTATGTCCCTAGAATCCCATAGCTTATACCTAGACCTACTGTAGAAATTTACCCTTAAACCAAATACAATATTAATAGCAGACTTTAACTTGACTGCTATAGATTCTGGGAAACACACGCTGCCTCAAACAATGATTCCTGGATTTTATTAACACAAATACTCTTGACCCGATAGTGTGCACATCCAACAGAAGTTGAAACTTACTGGACCTGGTACTCACCAATATGGGAGAGCACTGCACCCTCCAGTGTTGCATCCTCACTGATGAGGTTAGACCACAAAGCTATCTCCTTTGAAATAAAAATCAACTTGGTTACCCCAGCAAACCCTGTAACAATTAAGAACTATTCCAAAGCAAACTACATCTTATTAAATTATAGTTTGTCAAAATTCAGTGCCCCTCCCAAACCCCAAGTTCAAAGCAACCTATGTAGAATTGTTCACAGAGACCCTGTACAACTATATAATGACTTGACAGAGGCTGCTGTACCTACTAGAAACAAACCCAAAACACGCTCTAGAAACAGACCACACTGGTAAAATCCTAACTTTAAAAAGGGTGTATAACAAAAGAAAAAGGTCATAGATCATAGCTAAAATGAGGAAGAGCAACTCCCATAATGATAGGTTCATAGGTTCATAGGTTCATACTAGGCTATCTGCCCTAGGGCATTTATAAGCCTAGCCAGAATGTGTTTGGCTTTAGTCACCCATTTTAAATTTATTTTGCTATGCCCTTTTTCGAGGTTAGTATACTGTGCCTCTGTCTAACAGTGACACAGAAGTAATACCCGGGGTAAACCTACGATCACCCATCCACTCATCAAGATTCCTCTTGAAGAGAGTCAATGAGGGACTCTGCCTAACCTGGACTGGGATTTTATTCCAGAGTGAAGGGAGCCTCTGGGTTATGAATCTGTCCCTCCAGCATGTCCTATTTATTTCAGTGCTGAGGTTCAAGTCTCTCAAGCGCCAGCTCGATGGGATTTGGATTTTCTGAGGTGCAGCATGTCCATTAATTCCGGGTTGGACATGGCTTTATACGTCAGGCACAGATCACCTCTGAACAGGCGGTATGCCACTGAGTAGAGCTGGAGTTTCTTTAACCGGCAGTATATGGCATCTGTTTGAGCCCTTTGATCCTCTTGGTGAGGTACTTTTGGGGTCTTTCCAGTTTCTGCAGGTGTCTGGTAAGGTACATCCCAAAAGGGGCATTGTACTCAATTATGGGCCTAATGAGGGATGAGTAAAGAGGCACGATGACCTCCCCTGATCTAGATGTGAATCCCTTCATGATTAGGTGGGCTATATAAAATGTTTTTCTAACCACTTTGGCCACGCTGTTGTCAAATGAGAGATTGCTATCAACTTGGGTCCCCAGGTCCCTAATTACTTCTTCTGTACTTAATGGATTACCACCTATGTGGTAATTTGTGGGCACTTTGTTTTTGCCAAAGGGGATGACTATACACTTTTGGCATTTAACTTGAGGCCATGGCTCTGGCACCAGTTGTCTGTTTCTATGAGGCCCTTTTGGAGGATGCTTGTGTCGGCTGGAGAGTCGATTATGGCACCCAGTTTGCAGTCATCTGCGAACTTGGTCAGCCACAGTCCTTCCGTGTTGGCCTGTACCTCCGGGAAATATATACCGAACAAGAGAGGTCCCAGGACTGAGCCTTGTGGGACACCACTTGTAACTGGTTTGGAGTCTGACATGGCTCCAGCAATTCTAACCATGTGGGTTCTGTCCTTGAGCCAGTTTGCAATCCATCTAGTGACATAGGGGTTTATATTTAAGCTGGTGAGCTTATCTATAATGCCTGAGTGGGGTATTGCATCGAAGGCTTTTGCGAGGTCCAGGTAGGCTGTGTGGACCACCTTCCCCTCGTCAATGGCCTTGGTGACTGTTTCAAAGAAATCAACCAGGTTTAAGAGGCAGGATATGCCCTTAACAAAGCCGAACTGGGTAGGATCCAATGTCTGTAGGTCCCCAATATCTTTATTTATGAGGTCCATGATGATCCTTTCCATAGCTTTGCAGACCAAGCTATTCATTCTTATGGGGCGATAGTTTCCAGGATCCGTTGAGGCACCACTTTTATGGAGAGGGACCACTGTTGCTGTACACCACTCTTTGGGCACATATCCTGTAGTAAGGCTGATATTGAACAGTAGTTTTATGTTTGGGTTTAGCTCTTCTTGAAGTTCATGTAGGACGCAGCCCGGGACACCGTCTGGTCCCATTGATGCTGTGTTTTTTGCTTTGGAGAGGGCAGCTCTTACCTGAGCATCTGAGATGTCAGGGGGGCAGCACTCTGCTGGGATAGATATTTGCCATTTTAGTGGGGAGGGGGGGGGGGTTTGTGCTGAACCTGTCAGCTAGGATGTTGGCAATGTCTGTGGGTTTGGTGTATTTTTTGTCATTTTGGACTAATTCTGAGCATATCTGGGAATTACCACCCAGGTTCCTAACATAACTAAAGAAAGCCTTGTGATTATCCTTAGTGTCCTGTGCAATTTTTATCTCGAAGCTGGCCTTAGACGATTTTATGAGTGCCTGTAGTTTTTTGCTAATACTGATCAGTGATGCCTTCCCTTTTTGGGATTTTGCTCTATCATTTAGTAGCTTCCTCCTTCTATTGTATAGTTTGTTTATGGCTGGGGTCCACCAGACAGGACGTCTGCCTTTGGAGGATTGGGTCTTGGTTTTATTTGGGATCGCATGATCCATGCATTCCTGAAGGTATTCATAGAATGCGTTTATAAAGGATTCTGCAGTCTGGGCCATTTTCCACAGGCCGGGGCTTTAAAGGATTCCACCTCGGTTTTGAGGAGTGTGAAATTTGCTTTAGAGAAGTTTTTCACTGTGGTTTTCTGGGCAGGGGGTGGGATCGGGATGTGAATATCCAGTGAGATTAGATTATGGTCTGATCTTACCAGTGAGGGATACACTTCTGGTCTGGAGCATAGAGTCCCCATGTTGGTGATGATCAGGTCCAGTATGTTTTCCTCTCCTGTGGGAGTGGTAACAAGTTGTTCCATAGCATTTGAGTTTATAAATTCTAGGAACCTTTGGGCTAGGGTGTTGGAGCTAGAATAATGCTCCCAGTCTATGTTTGGGTAGTTGAAGTCGCCCAATATAATGGTGTTTGGAGAGACCTTCATATTTTTCAGTGTTCTCAGGAAGGGCGAGTGGGGTTCCTGGGTGTGGGAAGGTGGTCTGTAGCAGGCTATAAACTGGAAGGCAGTTTTACCCACTGTTAGTTGCATATGGATAGTCTCTGATGCTTCATGCTTTGCCACCAACCTGGAGGTGTGGGTATCTTTGATGAATATCGATACTCCCCCTCCTTTTGTGGTTCGGTCCAAGCTTTGGGGCCAAAAAGCATGGTATGAGGTATAACCTGGTAGTGCCAGGGTGCTCTCGGAAGCCCTGAATCAGGTTTCTGTTACTGCACACATATCGATGTTCTCCATGCTAAGGAGAGTTTTGAGTGCGTGCATCTTGAGGTTTAGACTTCTGGCGTTGAGTAGCATTACTCTTACTTTCTTATCCCTTGTGATACCTATGGAGGTGGGTTTGTCTTTTGAGCCTTGCCTAAAAAAGGCACTATGGGGGTAGCAAGAGCCTTTGCAATATCCGAAAGCCCAGGGGTGACAGGTGCAAGCCATCCCTAGTGAAGCATCGTGGCTTGTCGAGCATATCATCCCAAGCTGACAGGCATTGGATTCCCTTTGAATGACACCAGTACTTAAGCCAATTGTTGAAATTGATCATCTTGTCTTCATATTGTGGCATCATTCTTGGTGAGGGTAAGATGCTACTCAAGGTCAGGGTCATACCGGCCTGGGCTACATGCTCAGAGAGCTCCTCTATGTCTCTTTTCATGTAGTCCAGGGAGGTACGTCTCAGGTCATTCACACCAGCATGGACAATGACTGAGTCATATTTGTACTTGCCTTGGAGTGACCTGAGTGCTTGTGTTATGTGGCAGATCCTAGCGCCCAACAGGCTGCTCATCATGACCCTCTCCTTGTTCAGTCTGGTGAGCGGGACGTCAGTGTGCCTGACGATAGAGTCACCTATTACAAGTGTATCAGGTGTGTTGTTTAGACTTAAGGGCTGTGACTGTTCGGCACACTGACTTTGTGAGATATGTGTTGCACGTGTTTTGTTTTTGGGTAGCGGTTGTTTGGGTGTCTGCTTTGGAGGTCTCTGCTGCTTAGGCAGATCTTTATTTAGAGCCTCCGAGTATGTTTTTGTGTGATTATGTGTTTGGTTTGCTGTCGTGGTAGGTCTATGTGAGACTGGAATTGTAGTGAGTGTGGTTTCCTTCTCCTCCTGACTGGTTATGCCAGTACTGAGTTGAGAGAGCTTAGCCTCCAGTTTGGCTATATGGTTGCATCTCTCACATGTGTTGGAATTTGTTGGGAGGAGGAGAGGGTTGTCTGTGTACATGAGGCAGTTGTAACATTGCCTCAAGATTCCCAGATTCACCAGCTGGACCGGAGAGGAGATTGACAACTGACCTTTGGACATGCTAGAATAATATTGGGAATTCCTTTATAATTGAAAATAAGGGCCAGTGGGGAGTGAGGGTGTAGTGCTTTTAATTTTTAGTGCTGACTTATATAATTGCTTTAGTGGGCAAGTGCCAGGTAACTTAAGTGCAATGTGTTACAGGTAACTTAAATGCAAAAACGACACAGTAACTTTCTTTCAAGTGAAACAAGGAAATAAGTACAGTAAGCAATGCAGATATCACTAGTGATCCACAGAAGCACTGAGAAGCTGTGTATTAGGTGGAATTAGCGTTTCAGGGAAGTAACAAGCAAACAAACAACAAGCATATAAACAAAGCTAGATTCAGCAGGCCTGGATCTAGTCTATGCTACAGAAAACAAGGTGTACCAATTTCAGTAAGATACAGTTCAAATATTCAGGCACTATAAACCTTTAACCAGAAATTCCCAACTCAGAAGGGCAGAGTCCAGCCTCTTCTCCCACAAGAGTGCAGAACACGAACCTTCTTAATGTAAAATAACTGGCCTGAAGCCCAAGTGCTTAAACCAAAACTAATACACTTTAAGAATAACAGACACTGGGCTCTCAATCAGCAGTTCCCAACTTAGAAGGATGAAAGCTACCTGTCCTGCCACCACAGTGCATGCCACAAACCTTCCTAATGTAAAACAACTGGTCCAAAGCCCAAGTGCTTAAACCAAGAGGCTTAGATAGGAGCTCTCTAATTAAACTAAATGGGAAACTAAGAGGCTAATTAAGTTCATCAAGGCAAATTATGATGTCAAAATATGTCCAAAACTTCAAAGGTGGCATACTGCAGTGTGCCGAACTAGTAGTCAAAGGTGCTGCCTTCTCTGGGCTGAACAACATAGCAAATTTGCTGGCTGTCAGATTCAGCTCAGACATTACCCCCCAACTTCCCCCACCTCCCCCTATGAACTACCTACTAGCATAACCCCCCCAACTATTAAAAGGGGGCAGGTCCTGATGGTGCTGGCTAAGGGCAAAAACACAGCTCTGTTGTCCCTGACAATATCCCGGGATGCCTCCTAAATATTTTGAAACATGATCTGTCAGGACCACTATCTTTTTATTTATTTAACATTTTGTTTACTGGGAAAGTCTGACTTGGACAGAGCCCATTTTCAGAGGAGGCCCGGGGAGAAATGCTGCAGACACGTCTTTGGAATGTGGGAGTAAACTGAAGTACCTGGAGAAGACCCATGCAAATACAGAGAGCTCATGCAGACTCCTCACAGAAGGCACCCCAGCTGAGAATCAAATCAGAAAACCTCTTGCTGTGAGGTGACAACACTAACTACTACACCACTGCAGTACCCATAAGAGCTGCTAGAGCCACATGTCAACTGTAACGAAAACAGGATTTGTACCACAGCATGGAGGACTGCAAATGTTATCCCACTTCATAAGGGTGGATCATCAACTGACCCCAGAAACTACAGACCCATTGGTCTGACTAGTTTAATATCTAATATTCAAAGCCATAGAATGGATTATCATGAAAATAATCAACAAATATATAGGCAACCTTCAGACACTGGAGCCATCCCAGTCTGACTTTGTCAAGGGAAGGTTATACTTACCAAACCTGGTGGACGTCTTTGAGAAGGTCACCAAGGCAATGGCTGAGGGGAAAACAGTGCCTACCACCTACCTGGACCTGACTAAGGCATTGGATACAATACCCCACTCAGGTATAGTTGACAAACTCACCAAGTTGGGCATAAACTCCTGCATAACTCTCTGGATTGCCATATTTCACATACAGGACCCAGGAAGTCAGAAATGGTGAGACCACCTCCACTAAGAGACCAGTCACAAGCAGGGCACCTCAGGGCTCCATGCTGTGACTACTTCTATTTGACATTTACTTCTTGGAGGTAAAGGCTAATGTCAAGGGCCTTTGGCTGACCAAGTTCATAGATTTCAAACTGGGAACTATCATAGAGTCCCCCTACCACACAAACATCTTACACGAGGGTAGAACACAGGCAAATAACTGATGCCAAAGTCACAGATTAAAATTCAATACCAAAAAATGCATTTTAGTGCCTTTTGGGAAGACTGCCACCTAGGCTAATTACTCCATCGATAAGACACCCCATAAGAGTTGACCTGGTATTTAGGGATCTGGCAACATATGTAGACAGTAATCTGGCCTTTGACCAACATGTGGCCAAGGTAGTAAGAAAATCATTCTATGCCACCCAACATATAAATAAGCACTTGGCATCCTACTCCATGGATGTCATTGTGTCACTTTATTCAGTCCTTATCAAACCAGTCATTATATTGTGTGTCTTGCATTCAGTAAATATTGTGTGTGTATCTGAATCTCTGCAGTAGTTGTTAGACTGCTGTGAAATTCCTTTTAAAGTGGATATTAGCTTGGGGGTTTCTGCTACCATCAAAATCTGTGTTGGTTACATTTCTAGTAATCATTTTAAATCGAGTTGCTGGCTACTGAGACTTGTCTGTATACATCAACTGGACATAAGCTGATTTAAGTATATTTTCTGCACTTATTTAAGATTTGAGTGAGTAAATATTGTGTGTCTTGCATTCAGTAAATATTGTGTGTGTCTCTGAATCTCTGCAGTAGTTGTTAGACTGCTGTGAAATTCCTTTGTTAAGTGTTAATTAGCTTGGGGTTTCTGCTACCATTAAAATCTGTGTTGGTTACATTTCTAGTAATCATTTTAAATCGAGTTGCTGGCTACTGAGACTTGTCTGTATACATCAACTGGACATAAGCTGATTTAAGTATATTTTCTGCACTTATTTAAGATTTGAGTGAGTAAATATCGTGTGTCTTGCATTCAGTAAATATTGTGTGTGTCTCTGAATCTCTGCAGTAGTCTTTGGTGGCTTTGGAATTGCCCGCCCCTGCTGTAAATCTCTTTTTGCACACTCCTCCTGGACCCATCTCATTCGCTCACTCAACTGAGTACAGTGAGATCATATTTTGATTTTGGATACTCTTACCAGTCCCATCTCCTTTGCAGTGTACAGAGAGAGCACTTGGGAAGGGCATTCCCCTATAGTATCTTAATCTGATCTGTTTCCTCCATCTCAAAAAAAAAAAAAAAAAAATGTTTTTGCACTTCATCTGCCTTACTGTATTTGTGTTTCTTCCTACTTTATTACCTTATTTTGCTTTTGCCTCTTTTAACATTTTAAAGGGGAACCTGTGTGTTGAGAGACAGCCTTACAAGGCTATCTGCAAATATATAGAGCTGAGTATATTTTTCTGTATTATTCTGTATTATAGAGCTAAATTGTTCCATAGATATCTGTTGTCTTACTGTTCTGCAAATATACAGAGATCAGTATATATTTTTTTGGTTTTATAATTTGCACTCTGATTCCTCACATCTCTGTTGAAACTGGTTTCCCCACCCCCCTGTTCTTGGTTGTAGTCTAAATTTGGTGGCTTTTGCAGTGCCCGCCCCACTTTAGATTTGATCTAAGACACTCCCCCAGTCCCATCTCTTTACCGCATTCTACCTAATAAACCCTTTCTGCACTTGCTTTTAGTCCTTTTTAATTTAATTACATTTTCTCAAACTGTGTGTGGACTAATATTGCCACATACTCAAGTGTGCCAGCTTACACTGCATGTGAATTGTTTTTACTACTGTTTTTGCTACTTTTCTGAAAAAATAAAATGTATCTGCTTTTACTGTATTTGTGTTTCTTCCTACTTTATTTTGCTTTTGCGTCATCTTAAAAGTGCTCAATTGTATTTATTACTGAATTGTATTTATTACTGCTTGGTGTATCTCATTCAAAGCCTTCTAGTTTAAGCACTTGGGCTTCAGACTAGTTGTTTTACATTAAGAAGGTTTGTGGTCTGCACTGTGGTGGCAGAACAGGTAGCTTACATCCTTCTAAGTTGGGAACTGCTGATTGAGGGCTCAGTGTCTGTTATTCTAAAAGTGTATTAATTCTGGTTTAAACACTTGGGCTTCAGGCCAGTTATTTTACATTAGAAGGGTTCGTGGTCTGCACTCTTGTGGGAGGAGAGGCTGGACTCTGCCCTTTTGAGCTGGGAATTTCTGGTTAAAGGCTTATAGTGCCTGCATATTTGAACTGCTTCTTACTGAAATTGGTACACCTTGTTTGCTGTAGCATAGACTAGATCCAGGCCTGCTGAATCTAGCTTTGTTTGTATAACTTGAGCACTAATCCAGGCATTCTTTAAAGTATTCAATTGTATTTATTACTGCTTGGTAGAAACTTGATTAAAGTGTAGCTATCATTCTAAGTCTTTTGGATTAAGCACTTGGGCTTCAGACCAGTTGTTTTACATTAGGAAGGTTTGTGGCCTGCACTGTGGTGGCAGGACAGGTAGCTTACATCCTTCTAAGTTGGGAACTGCTGACTGAGGGCTCAGTGTCTGTTATTCTAAAAATATATTAGTTCTGGTTTAAGCACTTGGGCTTCAGGCCAGTTATTTTACATTAAGAAGGTTCGTGGTCTGCACTCTTGTGGGAGGAGAGGCTGGACTCTGCCCTTCTGAGTTGGGAATTTCAGGTTAAAGGCTTATAGTGCCTGCATATTTGAATGGTTTCTTACTGAAATTGGTACACCTTGTTTGCTGTAGCATAGACTAGATCCAAGCCTGCTGAATCTAGCTTTGTTTGTATGCTTGTTGTTTGTTTGCTTGTTATTTCCCTGAAACGCTAATTCCACCTAAAACGCGGCTTTTCAGCGCTTCTGTGGATCCCTGGTGATATCTGCATTGCTTACTGTACTTATTTCCTTGTTTCACTTGAAAGAAAGTTACTGTTTGTTGTTTTTGCATTTAAGTTACCTGTAACACATTGCATTTAAGTTACCTGGCACTTGCCCACTAAATTAATTATATAAGTCAGCACTAAAAAATTAAAAGCACTACACCCTCACAAACTCCCCTTGAGTACCTTGTTCCCCATTAGCCCTTTTTTTTAAATTATAAAGGAATTCCCAATACTATTCTAGCATGTCCAAAGGTCAGTTGTCAATCTCCTCTCCGGTCCAGCTGGTGAATCTGGGAATCTTGAGGCAATGTTACAAATGCCTCATGTACACAGATAACCCTCTCCTCCTCCCAACAAATTCCAACACATGTGAGAGATGCCACCATATAGCCATACTGGAGGCTAAGCTCTCTCAACTCAGTACTGGCGTAACCAGTCAGGAAGAGAAGGAAACCACACTCACTACAATTCCACTCTCACATAGACCTACCACGACAGCAAACCAAACACATAAACACACAAAAACATACTCGGACGCTCTAAATAAAAATCTGCCTAAGCAGCAGAGACCTCCAAAGCAGACACCCAAGCAACAGCTACCCCAAAACAAAACACGTACAACACATAGCTCACAAAGCCAGTGTGCGGAAGAGTCACAGCACTTAAGGCTAAACAACACACCTGATACACTTGTAATAGGTGACTATCGTCAGGCACACTGATGTCCTGCTCACCAGGCTGAACAAGGAGAAGGTCATGGTGAGCTGCCTGTCGGGCACTAGGATCCGTCACATAACACAAGCACTCAGGTCACTCCAAAGCAAGTACAAATATGACTCAGTCATTGTCCATGCTGGTGTGAATGACCTGAGACGTACCTCCCTGGACTACATGAAAAGAGACATAGAGGAGCTCTCTGAGCATGTAGCCCAGGCCGGTATGACCCTGACCTTGAGTAGCATCTTACCCTCACCAAGAATGATGCCACAATATGAAGACAAGATGATCAATTTCAACGATTGGCTTAAGTATTGGTGTCATTCAAAGGGGATCCAATGCCTGTCAGCCTGGGATGACATGCTCGACAAGCCACGATGCTTTGCTAGGGACGGCTTGCACCTGTCACCCCTGGGCTTTCGGATATTGGCAAAGGCTCTTGCTACCCCCATAGTGCCTTTTTTAGGCAAGGCTCAAAAGACAAACCCACCTCCATAGGTATTACAAGGGATAAGAAACTAAGAGTAATGCTACTCAATGCCAGAAGTCTAAACCTCAAGATGCACACACTGAAAACTCTCTTTAACATGGAGAACATCAATATTTGTGCAGTAACAGAAACCTGGTTCAAGGCTCCCGACAGCACCCAAGCACTACCAGGTTATACCTCATACCATGCTTTTCGGCCCCAAAACTTGGACCAAACCACAAAAGGAGATGGAGTATCAATATTCGTCAAAGATACCCACACCTCCAGGTTGGTGGCACAGCACAAAGCATCAGAGACTGTCCATGTGCAACTAACAGTGGGTAAAACTGCCTTCCAGTTTATAGCCTGCTACAGACCACCCTCCCAAACCCAGGAACTCCACTCGGCCTTCCTGAGAACACTGGAAAATATGAAGGTCTCTCCAAACACCATTATATTGGGTGACATCAACTACCCAAACATAGACTGGGAGCATTACTCTAGCTCCAGAACCCTAGCCCAAAGGTTCCTAGAATTTATAAACTCAAATGCTATGGAACAACTTGTTACCACTCCCACAAGAGGGGAAAACATACTGGACCTGATCATCACCAACATGGGGACTCTATGCTCCAGACCAGAAGTGTATCCCTCATTGGTAAGATCAGACCATAAACTAATCTCACTGGATATTCACATCCCGACTCCACCCCCTGCCCTAAAAACCACAGTGAAAAACTTCTCTAATGCAAATTTCACACTCCTCAAAACCGAGGTGGAATCCTTCAAAGCCCCCAAGCCTGTGGAAAATATGGCCCAGACCGCAGAATCCTTTATAAATGCATTCTATGAACACCTTCAGGAATGCATGGATCATGCAATCCCAAATAAAACCAAGTCCCAATCCTCCAAAGGCAGACGTCCTGTCTGGTGGACCCCAGCCATAGACAAACTATACAATAGAAGGAGGAAGCTACTACATGATAAAGCAAAATCCCAAAAAGGGAAGACATCTCTGATCAGTATTAGCAAAAAACTACGGGCACTCATAAAATCGTCTAAGGCCAGCTTCAAGAAAAAAATTGCACAGGACACTTAGGATAATCACAAGGCTTTCTTTAGTTATGTTAGGAACCTTGGTGGAAATTCCCAGATATGCTCAGAATTAGTCAAAAATGACAAAAAATACACCAAACCCACAGACATTGCCAACATCCTAGCCGACAGGTTCAGCGCAAACTTCTCCCCCCACCACCAAAAGGGCAAATATCTATCCCAGCAGAGTGCTGCCCCCCTGACATCTCAGATGCTCAGGTAAGAGCTGCCCTCTCCAAAGCAAAAAACACAGCATCAGTGGGACCAGACGGTGTCCTGGGCTGCGTCCTACATGAACTCCAAGAAGAGCTAAACCCAAACATAAAACTACTGTTCATTCTCAGCCTTACTACAGGATATGTACCCAAAGAGTGGCGTACAGCAACAGTGGTCCCTCTCCACAAAGGTGGTGCCTCAATGGATCCTGGAAACAATCACCCCATAAGCCTGACTAGCTTGGTCTGCAAAGCTATGGAAAGGATCATCATGGACCTCATAAAGAAAGATATTGGGGACCTACAGACACTGGATCCTACCCAGTTTGGCTTTGTTAAGGGCAGATCCTGCCTCTTAAACCTGGTTGATTTCTTTGAAACAGTCACTAAGGCCATTGACGAGGGGAAGGTGGTCCACACAGCCTACCTGGACCTCGCAAAAGCCTTCGATACAATACCCCACTCGGGCATTATAGATAAGCTCACCAGCTTAAATATAAACCCTTATGTCACTAGATGGGTTGCAAACTGGCTCAAGGACAGAACCCACATGGTTAGAATTGCTGGAGCCATGTCAGACTCCAAACCAGTTACAAGTGGCATCCCACAAGGCTCAGTCCTGGGACCTCTCTTGTTTGGTATATATTTGTCAGAGGTGCAGGCCAACACGGAAGGACTGAGGCTTACCAAGTTTTCAGATGACTGCAAACTGGGCGCCATAACTGACACTCCAGCCGACACAAGCATCCTCCAAAAGGGCCTCATAGAAACAGACAACTGGTGCCAGAGCCATGGCCTCAAGCTAAACGCCTAAAAGTGTATAGTCATCCCCTTTGGCAAAAACAAAGTGCCCACAAATTACCACATAGGTGGTAATCCATTAAGTACAGAAGAAGTAATTAGGGACCTGGGGACCCAAGTTGATAGCAATCTCTCATTTGACAACCACGTGGCCAAAAACATTTTATATAGCCCACCTAGTCATGAAGGGATTCACATCTAGATCAGGAGAGGTCATCATGCCTCTTTACTCATCCCTCATCAGGCCCATAATTGAGTACAATGCCCCTTTTGGGATGTACCTTACCAGACACCTGCAGCAACTGGAAAGACCCCAAAAGTACCTCACCAAGAGGATCAAAGGGCTCAAACAGATGCCATATGCTGCCCGGTTAAAGAAACTCCAGCTCTACTCAGTGGCATACCACCTGCTCAGAGGCGATCTGTGCCTGACGTATAAAGCCATGTCCAACCCGGAATTAATGGACATGCTGCAATTCAGAAAATCCAAATCCCATCGAGCTACGCGCTCGAGAGACTTGAACCTCAGCACTGAAATAAATAAGACATGCTGGAGGGACAGATTCATAACCCAGATGCTTCCTTCACTCTGGAATAAAATCCCAGTCCAGGTTAGGCAGAGTCCCTCATTGACTCTCTTCAAGAGGAATCTTGATGAGTGGATGGGAGATCGTAGGTTTAACCCGGGTATCACTTCTGCGTCACTATTAGACAGAGGCACAGTATACTAACCTCGAAAAAGGGCATAGCAAAATTATTTTAAAATGGGTGGCGAAAGCCAAACACACTCTGGCTAGGCTTATAAATGCCCTAGGGCAGATAGCCTAGTATGAACCTATGAACCTATGAACCTATGAAGTATAATGCTCCCTTCTGCATGCACCTGACCAGACATATTCAACAGGTGGAATGCCCACAGATGTTCTTTACCAGGAGAAATTCAAAGTATAAACACATTATCATATATGGATCACCATAAAGATCTATCTCTATGGGTCTCTTACATGTTACTGAGAGGTGATCTATGCCTGGCATCCTTGGATCCAGTTCTGATGGACTTTTTGCACATCTGCAAATCAAACAACATCAGAACCATTATATCCAAGGTGTTAAATTTTGCTTGTGATATAAATAAGGTGTGTTGGTGAGTCAAATATGTGTCGCATAGTATCTCCATGCTTTAGAAAAGCACCCCATCCATATGAGAAGAGTCCATCCCGAAACCTATGTAAGTGTAACTTTGACCAATGAATAGGAATTTATTTATTTATGTATTTATTTGTCTTTGTTGACCGTGAAAAGTCTGACTGGGTAAAACTCATTTTCAGTGGAGGCCCATGAAGAAAAGCTCCACATTTAAGTTACATATGATGCACATTTGTAATTACAGAGTAAAACATCTGTACATGAGCTTATTTACATGATTTTTAAATATTTATTACACAAACGTAACATTTTAGCACAAACAAGATATAGAGAGAGGCACTTGGGAACTAAGGTCGGATGGCACGATGCCAGGGTAATCCTGTGGGCTAGGCTTGTAAAGACTCCAGGGCCATTAGCCTAGTACACACCTTTGAACCTATGAACCGGAGAAATTATGGAAATGAGCAGGAAGATACATGGAAATAGGAGGAATAGTAGTTACTGATGGGATGTGAGGCAAGGAGGAAGAGGAAGAGTTAAGGAAATTAGTGCCATACGAGGAAGAGCGATAAGGTACAAAAGACTGGGAAGCAAAATGGTGAGTAAAGTGGAAATTCACCCTGGGCCTGGCCCCCATGTCTCTGATAGACAGAGGCAGACAATAATGGCCAAACTTACATACCCCCCCCCACATAACATCTTGAAACTTCCTAACTAGCACACCCCTTCATATGAACCCATGGACTAAAAAGACAGCATCCAGCCCATTGTTAAAGAACCATCTGATACCTTTGCCCATTGTACAGCTTATGTTTGATACAGCAAGGACTTTTGGGGTTCACGTGTAAAATCAAATAATGGCCATCATTATATACTGGTAGTTTCTGATTATACAACAAAATTATCCAAGGCAGTTCCAAAGTGAACAGTCAAAGTAAAGTTCATAGGTTCATAGGTAGGTGCTAGGCTATTGGCCCAAGGGCCTAAGTAAGCCTATCCAGCAATGTTCCCTGGCTTACGCCAACCCAAGAAAGTTAATTTCCTGTGCCCCTGTCGAGCAGAGCCACAGAAGTGATCCCCGGGGTGTATTTCCTATTTCCCATAGCAAAAGAATTATTCATGTTCTTTTATAGGGTAGCACTTCTCCAAGAAATTTTTACTGACCATTAGTGTCCAGAATGATGCATGACCTTTGCCATTGCTATAAAATGAAACAGCTAAAGACAGGTTAACTGAAGGCTTTGTTATGTAAGTCTACAGAGTTTGATGGGACAAACTGAGGCCAGATGTTGCCATAGCTTCTGTTTGCTATAAGAGAGGTACCCTAGCCTCAGCTGCATTCAGTCATTTGATTATTTTTATATGGCAAACATCTGTGAGGCTGGCTAGATATCGCAAAAAAAAACATGAGAGGAAGAAAGCACCCCCATTAAAAGCCTAATAGGGCATCCTTATGGCAGTATCATAGCTGCAGTCAAGCAAAGGGGCAGACTTCGCAGCCGCAAAGTCTTAAGGGATGTAATTGGCTGATCCTGATCTTCTTATGTGCATGCCATCATGCAAAACAAATGCCAGTATTGTATTTGCAGTCAAAACTGAGCACTGTATGCTCAGAATGTGGTATAAACTGTGGCAAACTGCTTGCTACAAATGTAGTAAACACTTGGCTACAGTTTAAAAGCAGAAAATTTATTTTCTTATTTATCTACTTTATCTTTTTTGCTTTATTTTAGAAAAACTGCTCTCTTTTTTTTTAAGGGGTTGCCAGATTGGGGATGGTACCAGGTGCATTCTGCACCTCTGTCTTAACGATCTACAGACAGATTAAAACTGTACTGCCAGTAGTAAGAGAATATATGTAAAGGGAAAAGCAGACATGACAGAGAACAAATTTATTTATCTGACAGCTGTTTACCAAGAAAGTCTGATTGGGTACGAGCCCATTTTCAGCGGAGGCCCAGGGAGAAATGCTCCACGGTACACAACAAATGTTCATCTGAGAGAGTTCAGATCAGGATAAAAAATATTTTTACTAGTACCCATTACTGAAAACATGTTTTTTTGTAAAGTGACAAGGCTATTTCAAATTATAGAGGAAGTAAATGGAGTGAACTGTAAGATGAGTCAACTGGGAAAAACAAAGCCAGAGCAGTTGCACCACATAAATATTCTGAAACATTGGATAGAAACTTACATTTCTGTAGTAGTGTGCAGAGGAGGTTATGGTTCCCACAGAATGTCCTGCAGTGAGAATAAGGGAGACCTTATCGGAAGCAAGAGGAAGAATTTGTACCTGTCAATAAAGGCATGTTCTCAAAGTTGACTGGTAAATCCAGTTGAATTCAGCACAACAGTGTCTAGAAGTTAATGAAGGGAATTAAAGGTTTTACTGTTAGGGAGCTACTCTTTTTAACCTATGGTACAGAGTCTGATACCTTCTACCTTCATATGCCAGCTGTGTAACTTCGAGCAAGTCACTTAACCAGATAGTTTATTTACTTATTTATTCAATTTGCTAACCGGAGCAGAACACTGATTGAAATGGACCTCTTTCAGTCTCAGCCCAGACAAATATTTTATTTATTTCATTTGTATTTGTTTTCCAGGGTACAGCACATATCTCCATAGACCTTTTCACACTCAGCCCGAGAGAAGTGTCTGGTTAAGTAACTTGCTTAGAGTCACATAGTTAGGTAATGGAAGCTGAGGGACTCAAACCTTGTATTACTGGACCACAGAAAACAGCTTGTTAATGTTAAGAGTTAATATAAATGACAGTAGACAAGCAAGTTTGCAAGAAGTATTATGAATACAAAACATTTTTCTTGGAGATAAATAGCAAAAATAAGGTAAGGGCACACACAGTGTGGGATAAGGTGGTGTGCCCAGAGGTAAAACATTTACAAACTGACTCAGATGTGAGATGATCTTTAGGCTGAGCATCAAGTGATGGGTATGAGGTGAGGTCTTTAAGATTATTAGGGAATGATTCCTAGAGTTTGGGGTCTAAGCTAGAGAAGACATGGTTAGTGCAATAAAGTATGATTCTGGACATTGAAGTAGTGAACTAGAGTGGTTAAGATGTCTTAGACTGTAACTGGGTGGTAGTCTGAAGAGGATGTTGGCATGGGAAGGCAAGGGTGTTCTTTGAGGAGTTTGAAGAGTTGAGATCCATGAAGCAGGATGACATGTTGCTGGACTGATAGTCAACTGGCTTTATTAAGCATGGTACAATGATGTGCATTTCTAAGGGAGAAGGTAATAAAATGGCAAATAGAGATAGTTATAGTTCGAATGGTGGAGGAGTTTTTCTTGGACACTGCTGGAACCAGTGGATGTCCATATTCAAGCGGTGCTAGTAGAATGTCTTTGCCTGAGGCATTCCTGGTTGGTCTGGAGAAAAGTTTTTTTTTCTTCTGGGCGTATCTCTTAGCTCAAGAATTATTGACAAAACCAAGAATAACAGGGAGACGGAAGTTCAAAGTCAGGGAGAGACGGAAGTTCAAAGTCAGGGACAGGTTTTAAATATTGCTCTTATAAAATGAGAAAATTGCTGGAATAACAGTCTGAAATTCACACATCAGGCATTATGTAGTGCCTTCAGTCCTCAATGATTTGTAGGACAAACACAAATTTTATGAGAAGGTCTGTGAAATTCTGGATAGCTGAGAAGTATGCTCCCTGGTCATCCCTGAAATGAGACACTTCCATTAGTGGGCTTTCCCAATTAACAAATAGGTCCGTACATAAGTACTAGGCCAGCTGCCCTTAAAGAACACTTTAAACTAGCCAATTTCCCTTTTAATGCTGGAATTAATCTATCTTATTTGGTGTTAGATTGGCCTTACCCATCCCATGGTCAGTAATTATGTACTACCCCCTAATGAGAATAACTGGGATCGTATTATAGATAATTTGAGGGACCCATGCGTGGGATAAAGCATTCAGGAGCTGCTTCTATCTATTATTAGTACAGGAGGCAGTCCTGGGGTAAATCTTCTGTTACTTATCCTTAGATGCAAGTTGTAGTTGAATTCAGACAGGGATGAGCTTTGTTTTACATGTATGGGGAATCTGTTCCAGAGAAGTGGCATCCTCTGTGAGATATATCTCTCTCTCCAAATCATTCTGTTTTTGTTGCAGAAGAGGTTTAGATCCCTAGACTGAGTATTTCTGATCCCATCTGACTTACTAATGTACAGTAAATCCAACAGTAATGGGTCAGAGGATGCTTTGTATGCCAGACAGAGGTTACCTCTTAGCATTCTGTAGGATACTGAATATAGTGAGAGGGCTTTGAGTCGGTCCATGTAGGATGTGTTGTTGCCTTCTACCCTTTTAATAAGGTATCTATATTGGCACTCCTGTTGTTGCATGTGTCTGGACAGATACATGCCAAAGAGGGCATTATATTCAATGACTGGCCTAAGTAAAGGAAGACAATCACCTCTGTAGAATTAGACCCAGTTTCTTTAGTTATAAACTGTACAACAGAGAAGGACTTTTTACAACAGTGGGCAAATGTTGGTCAAAAGTTAGCTCACCGTCTGCAAGTTCACACAAATGTATAAAAATGAAAAAAAAACAACTGCCTGAAGAGAAAGTAGATTTAAAAAACATGCTTTATACCTGTGTAAACTATTACTAGCCATGTAGTTTGCCAAACAATCTGTGAAAAGTGACATTGCACAGAACTACAACTAAATGTAAGGGAAGACTGCCTTAGATTTGTAATGTGATTGCAAAGAAGTGTGGATAATTTTGCTAGATATGAATTTTGAATAGCAAAACAGAAACAAATGTCTTCTTTTTCATTGACCTTATAAATACACAGTTGTCTTCAGCCTCTGCTATTTGCTGCTCCCTCTACCTATATGTCTATCTATCTTTCTACCTGTCTGTCTATCTTTCTGTCTCTCTGTCTGTATGTCTATCTCTCTGCCTATCTATCTACATTTTTTAGCAAGCCACTATTTTTCTGCTGTGGCACATGAGTAATAAGCCTGTTTGCTGTCAGCTATGTACTGGCTGTCACAGCCCTGAGGATACTGCACCACCTAAGGCAAAAGAAGATATTAACGTAAGTCGTTACATACCCTCAAGCTACTTTCAGAAATGTCGCTAGTCAATTTAACAGTTAAAGTCCATCACTTTGTTATCACTTGGCAAAATGTTACTGTCTTAGTAACCTAAAGTTGTTTTTGCTTGAACTTTTAATACATTTAGACCTTTCTCCTCCACTCTGATTTGTATACCCCTGCCAAAAGAGTAGCTGTTTAGACTTCCCATTCATTAAGGAATCTATTGTCCGAAGATTAATTCATCAGTTAGAGTTCTGCCCAGACTTTTACCCCAGGCAGTCTGAGACTCTGTCATAAATTTCCTGATAATTTACAACTTTTGCCATACCCTTAGGGTAACATTTCATGTTTATGCCTATTGGGGGTTACAAAGGACTTCATGAAAACTTTTTATTTCACATATGTTTATCTCCATAAGGCTTTCCAAATGATTTCTGTATTTTTTCACTATAGTTAAAGAAATGGAAAACATAAGTGTTTATTTACTAACGGTTATGGTGCTGAATTAAAAGATACTCTGCAGGCATGCAAAAAACATGCAAAGAAGAGGGGAAATAGGATAATAGAATAAAGTTTTAGTACTGAATCCTAAGAATCAGATGATTTGTTTCAGAGTACACCAGATATCTCCACCAAATATGTCATGACTTCAGCACAAACACAGCAAGAAATACATTTGTAGCACAGTGTAGCATTTTATGTTTCATTGTATAGGAATCTGGTTGTTTCAAAGGACCTAGCATGGCTAATGGTTAAATGTATATCATTATCTGTGGCTCTGCAAGTATTCAGTAATCTGTCAACTTTCATATTAATTTGGCTTGAGGATATGTTAAACTTTGGGAGAAGAGACAGATAATATTCATATATGTAAGCATGTGTGCACTCATATATTTCATATATTTACAACATGCACACACATACATCTTAAGGATATGGGGTTAATCAGGAGAGATATACTTGAGTTCTACATCTCCTGGATGCAAAATTGAATAACAAAACAAATAAACGTGTAAGTATCAGAGCATGCTGCACCAAGGTCTAAACATTGCGGCAGTTTTATCTTATTTGCAAGAAATTAAATCAGAATCATAAATTACTGCACATTAGCATTTTAAAGTATTAGAAAGTTATACAAAAAATTGCATTAGTTTTGCAGAAGAGAGGATTTCTTCTGAGTTACAAATATGTGATATGTCTCATGATGTTAATTTAATCCAATGATTGAGAAGAAGACATCCTACATTTGGGTAATGAGAAAGGATGCTCCTTACTGAAATGTTGGCACTTGAAATACTATGTGCCAAAAAGCCATAAAAAAGACCGAAAATCCAGAGTAGAGCGAATCACAAATATCACTCTCCTCCTTAACACTTTTGTGGGGGGAGGCAAAGGGCAAGCCCCCACACCCCCAAACTTATATATACAAACTCCAAGATCGCCATACTGCTGTGAAAAGGGAATATTTCTAGAAATGGCATCTTGACCTTGTTAATAAGTCCATTCTTTCAGCTATCCAGTCTTAATGTTTCTGGACTCATTCTAGCAGGTCTAGACATTTCAGATGGTTACCAACAAGGGCATCAGATATAGTAACAGGTCTTCAAGACAAAAACTTTGTTTCTGTTCTAGGTCATAGCTAGAACAGTAAGAAACATGGGCTGTGTTCAGTTGCTGCCTAAATATTACTTTTCAGACCATTTTTATTGTAAATTGTAAAATATTTAAAGAAAACCAAATGCTTGGATACACTATATCATCTTGATGGATTACTTACAGACATCAGAAGTATCATAACATTCAACTGTGTGTGTGTGTGTGTGTGTGTGTGTGTGTGTGTGTGTGTGTGTGTGTGTGTGTGTGTGTGTGTGTATGTGTCTGTTAGGGTTACCACTTGTTCAACTTTACACAAGACAGTCCTGTAAAAAATCATCAAAATGGCAAATATACTGAGATAATAGGGCAAAACATATTTCCTAAATGTCTTGTAGTAGTTGCATACATCAATTAATTTGTATTTGAAACAGATTACTTAATACAAAATGGAATAGCAGACAAAATTAAAATTCTGTACAAAAATGACCTATTAGTGTGGTAACAAAGTGAAATCCAGTTTACATTGGTTGCAGATGTCGTTTGCTCTGCAAAAGTATGTGTTTCAAAAAAATCTCACTTTGGGTATATCGAAATGGTGGCAACCTTAGTTTGTGCGTGTGGTTACCCTGTTGAAATGTTTCCACTTGAAATAAGTACAAACATGGGGAAAAAAGACTGAAAACTCAGGAGAAAAACAAATAGAACATCTCTCTTCTCCTTTAAACATCTTTTTTGCAGGGGGTACAAGCCTCCCCGCACCCGTCCCGAACTTGTATATACCAACTCTGAGATCACCATATTTTGGTAAAAAGGGAAATGGACATCTCCGACTTAGTGTATATTTTGAAATATATATATATATATATATATATATATATATATATACGTCCGTTTTTTCAGCCATTCAATCTGTCCTTTGGGACTCACTCTAGTGGGTCCTGACATTTCAAATGATCACTGTGTGTGCACTTAGAGAGAGAGAGAGTGTGTGTGTGTGTGTGTGTGTGTGTGTGTGTGTGTGTGTGTGTGTGTGTGTGTGTGTGTGTGTGTGTGTGTGTGTGTGTGTGTGTGTGTGTGTGTTTGTATGTGTGTGAGTGTGTGGGTGTAGTACACATATGTATATACTTATATCTGTGTATGTGTTCACTACTAATCCAAGCAATAGGAATTCTCAGAAATTACAGAATGTTCTATGTTTGATTTAAGTGAAGTAAATTTGAATTTGATATATTGCCATATGTTTAATATAGAGGAGTATGATCAGCTTGCTAATCGTAACCCACTTATTATGTGTTTGAGACGTGGATGCACAGAAATTCATCTCAAGAGTGAAGCTCGAGAGGTGAATCTTGGCATCCATTCTAAGAACACATAATACAGGGTTATGATCAGGGAGATGATCGTAACACATAATACAGGGTTATGATCAGGGAGATGATCGTAACACATAATACAGGGTTATGATCAGGAGATGATATAATACAGGGTTATGATCAGGGAGATGATACATAATACAGGGTTATGATCAGGAGATGATCGTAACACATAATACAGGGTTATGATCAGGGAGATGATCGTAACACATAATACAGGGTTATGATCAGGGAGATGATCGTAACACATAATACAGGGTTATGATCAGGGAGATGATCGTAACACATAATACAGGGTTATGATCAGGGAGATGATCGTAACACATAATACAGGGTTATGATCAGTGAGATGATCGTAACACATAATACAGGGTTATGATCAGGGAGATGATCGTAACACATAATACAGGGTTATGATCAGGGAGATGATCGTAATTCTTTGCAATGCGTGGAGCTTTATCTGCTCCATGTACGATTAGTTACATGAAAAAAAAAAACACTAAGTGTTTTGTGTCAGAAAGGCGGTGTAACACTGCCGGTCACGTTTACACTTACCTTTAATGCCACTCTGATGTCTAGATTTTTGCAGAACATCCAGACTATTGCTTCATATTTTTTGTTTGTTCTTTATAAAATCTGTGTTTTTTGGATATACATTTGAATTTTAGAGTTAACATCTTTCCCATTATACAGGCAAACACATTATGTTATTCTATCAACTTTCTATTTTTTTTTTTTAAACAAAGTGAGGGACACGTTAACGGTAAGGACAACAGGCAGAAACAAATCTTTTGTTCTGCTGCTGCCATCTGCAATCAGTACAAGCAATTTAACTGCTGAGCCATAGACCCGACCTTAATAACATAACCAAGGTGTGCGTAACATTTGTTAAGGTCGTTTCATGTGACACTGGCTCTTGACTGGTTTGTCTTTTTCCAATATTGGAGTGTAATCATGGCGCTCCATGCACTACATAATAAATAACTATACATTGTAGAATTATGATAGCATAGGCTAAACAGAATAAGGAATGAAATCTGTTAGGAAAACTTACATTCTTGGAACAATAATTTTACTCATTTAGTCTGAGACCAGATTATAAATTAACTGGTTATACTACTGTCAGGAAGTCATCAAAAGAATGGAGTGCAGAAAAAAAGTGGGATATAGGAAAGGCAGACCAGGCTAAGAAGGAAAACGGGTTGGCTAACAAAGAGGCTCAGACAGTAGTTGCAGTAGCAAAGAAAAAGGTATCAAAGGCACTCTACCGAATTCAAGAAAATTACTCCGTCGATTGCACAAAGAAACTATATCAGGTTACAGAGAAAGATAATCAAGACACCTTGTCATGTGCTGAAATATATCCCCTCTGACCTGTTTGGTATCAGACACCCTTCATAAGGGATACCAGCAACAACCAGCTCAGCAGTCCACAAGACATTAAAGACAGGTGGAGGGAGTATTTCATAGGTTAGTACTAAGCTAACTGCCCTTGCGAGCCATTTTAAGCTTAGCCAATTATCCCTTGTGAGACTCAAACCCTGCACCTTGTGTTTGTAAGGCAAACACCTTAACCATTAGGCCACCCTCCCAACCTAGCAGCTTCTGAATGAAGAAAACCCCACAGAAGCTGCACTGCCCCAGACACAGCCTACGATGAAAGATGAAGAGGAGCCCACGCTTGAAGATGTAAGAACAACACTAAGGCTAGGCAGCAGGCTCAGATGAGGTCATTGCAGATATGATCAAGATGGTGGGTGAGTTAGGAAAGAAACGGCTCCTGAGGGTACCTATAGCAGTGATAGAAAGAAAGGTGTATCCCAAATGACTGGAGATTAAGCATGCTACAGCCAGTGTACAAGAACAAAAGGGACATCCACAACTGTGGGTAGTATCAAACACCTGTCACACTGCATGAAAGTTCTGGAAAGGGTGATTAATAAATGAAAACCCAGAGTAGTCCAATGTAGGATTCAGATCAGAATGCAGCATAACTGACCCAATGTTTGCAGTGAGACAGACAGCTGATAAGAAGCCAGAGATGAAAAGAGTCCAACTGGACATTCCTAGATTTGGAGACAGCATATGACAAGACCCCAAGAAAGTTGTTTTGTTCATTCCTTTGATGATTCATAGTCTCAAAAACATTGGTAGAATTAGTGCCAGCTATGTACAAGAGCCCAATGACACAAGTATAAACACTGTTCAGACTCGCAGAGGAGATCCCAATGGGAGGGGCTGTAAAGCAATGTTCCACTCTGAGCCCACTGCTGTTCCTACTGTGATGGACTACATTAGCAAACAGGTCAGGGGGGATATATCAACAAAGTTGCTGTATGCAGGCAATGTGGCATTACAGGCAGATTAAACAAGTATTTCAGAAAATGATAGGGGGGATGGAATGCAAAACCAAAGGCACACAGGATGAAACTGGGCAGAGATAAGACAGTTGTAATGGCAGTTGTAATGGCAGCAAATGGAGGAAATCAGAAGCTGAGAACTGAGATAAAAGGGAAGATAGTGGAACAGATTAACAGTGTTAAGTGTCTGGAAGGCGTGATTGAGGAGGAGAGGTCAGAGCTAGAATCTGACTAACTGCAGTCAACTTGCACAGAGGGGTAGGGGTAATGTATGACAGAAGATGCCAAAGAAGATGAAAAGTAAGGTGTACGAAACAGTGGTGTAACCAGTACTGTTGTATGCACAGAAGTCTGGGCAGTAAAGGCAGAGCACTTGAGAAAGCTAGACGTGATGGAGATGATGGGGTTGGCAAAATTATTAAGAGGTTTGCCTTACAGGCATAAGGTGCAGGGTTTGATTCTCAGATGGGATAATTAGCTAGGCTTAAAATGGTCCACAGAGGCAGTTAGCCTAGTACTAACCTATGAACCTATGAAGTGCCTAAGATGGGTGATCAGATGCACACTGTGAGACAGGAGAAAAAAATGAGGACATCAGAGCAGAACAATACAGAGAAGGTCAAAGAGAAAAGATTACAATAGTTCTGGCACATGTGCAGGAAAGCAGAAGACAATCTGCTGAAGAAGATTTTGGACAGACAAAAAGGATGCAGGAGGAAATAAGGGCATCCAGCAAAGAGATTGATGGATTGTGTAAGAGAAGACCTGCAACAGTCAGGCATGACAGTCAAAGGAGAAAAGAAAGTGGTATTGAGTTGAGAGAGATGAGATGCAAACAGTTGGCATCATACCCTGATCTCATGTAGAAAATGGGAAAGGGGGGGTTGATGATGATGGTGATGATGATGATGATTACTACTGCCTGGCCAGATTAGTTCTCTTTGAATTCATGGTATGTTATTCTATGCATAGTATATCTGTTACTGTTATTCTGAGCACACACACACAAACACACACACACACACACACACACACACACACACACACACACACACACACACACACACACACACACACACACACACACACATACTGTATACTGGGCATGGAGCTATCACTCACATGTTGTCAGTCTTCATTGTTACTAACAATGCCAAAATATGATTCTGGTATAACAGTTGCACAGTATTTGCTACATTTTTGCACAGTGTTATATCTGAGCTTTCAATGTTTTTTTTATCAGTGTGTACAAAAGTATCCCCTGGATTCAGCAGCTCTGCATGGCATGCAGGAATACTGCAGGAGCTGCTGGAGGTAATATGGCCACCGTGTGATCCAGGAATAAGCTCCAGGGATGTGCACAAGACTAGTTAGTGTAGTGTGCAGAAATGTACTCAGTTAGTAACCGAGTACATTTCTGCAAACTACAAAATGGAGCCCTGACAGCTCCAATAAAGGGTGTATATAATGTGGGAGGCATGCCAATGGCCAAATATATGGCCATTGGCATGGAAAACAGTTGCCAACATAAAAAAAATATCTTTTATTTTTTTTTTTTAGCCAATTTCAGGTGTTTAAGTGTAGGGCAGTGGCCCGCAAATGGGATCGGGTCGAAAATAAAAAAAAAAAACCTGAAATAAGCATTGTATCCAAAATCACTATTTTGCCATTATACTCAATGGCAGGCAGAAGACAACATGGCCAGTGAATAGAGGTTGCTAAGCGGGAAGGCTCAGTGTTGGAGTTGTAACTATGCATTAGCAGGCAATCCTATGCAAATGAGGGTAATGATACTGAATCCCAGATTTCCCCTCAATGCTAGCCAGCACCCAGCTGTGTAAGTGCAGGAATACCATGGTGCAAGCCTAAGAGTTAGCTAACATCATGGGGGGTGTCAGGCATACTTTAAGCTTATTGGAGCCCTGTGGCTTGGGTTTGCCGTTAGCTTAGCAGAGCTAAGCAAGGGGGTGTGTCTGAGGCTGCCTAGCACTCTTTACATTGCCTAAGTGGGTGTGTGTGCCACACACCGGGTTTTAAAGAAAAAAACTAAACCAGGGAATAGCAGCTCTGTGCACATCTAAGCACCGTGTTTGTGCGGTGTGCTCCCAGGCTTAAACAGGAAGGCAATGGGAAGGGAAAATAGCAGTAGGAAGGTAATCAAGGAGAACTAGCATAGCTGGCAGGTGAAATGTATCAAAATCAGCCAATTACACAGGCAGCAGACCAGCCCAGCCTGGCACACCACTATAAACTATGCAAACACCTTACCCTCTGTTTTTTCCCACATACTCTACACCACCAGTGTACACAAGCAGGGAAATTTTACCAAACAAAAGCAACAAAATGATAGGGGCTGCAGCAGCTATCATACATCATCATGTGGAAGAGGCTGAGGGTGGTGAGGATGAGAATGCTGTCGACCAACCTACAGTGAGGAGAAGGAAAAGAGTGTACAGACCCAGGGTAACCTACCAGGGGCTACATGAGCTGGAGATAGTGGAGCACTATAGGGTGGACAGGGACCTCCTACAGCAAATTGTTGAGCTGTGCCAGCCAACCTCACACACAGAACTTACAGAGGGGAACCCACCCCAGTGGATACCAAGGTATGTGTAGGCCTAAGAATACTTGCCACAGGTACCTTCTAAAGGCCAACTGGGGTATCATGGGGATCTCACAGGCATCAGCATCCAGGGTACTCCACCAGTTCCTGGATGCCATGTCAGCACATGCTGGTGAGCACGTATATTTCCCCAACACCCGTGAGGAGTTGGCCAACAATATGCATCTCTTCCACCAAATAGCAGAATACCCTGAGGTAGTGGGTGTTATAGACTGCACGCACATATGCATTAAAGCACTACCCGGTGAGCGAGGTAGGGACTACATCAACCCTAAGGGCTTCCCCTCCATCTACTGCCAGGTCGTGTGCGATGCGATAAAAGAATCACAGGCCTAAAGCAGATGCCATATGCTAACTGTCTAAAAAACCTCCAGCTATACTCTGTGGCATATCATCTACTCAGAGGTGATCTCTGCTTAACATACAAGGCCATGTTAAACCCTGAGCTCTTGGACATGCTCCACTTAAAGAAATCCCAATATCTCAGAGCCACACGCTCCAGGGATCTAAACCTTGTCATTACAATGAACAAAACATGCTGGATGGATAGGTTCCTGACCCAGAGATTCCCCAGACACTGGAATAGACTGCCCATACATGTCAAGCAGAGCACATCCTTGGCCCTCTTCAAAAGGAACCTTGATGATTGGATGGGAGATAGGAAATTCACCCCGAGGATCATGTCAGTCATCCTGCAGAAACAGTTTGCTAGCTGTAGGTGTAGAACACAAAAGTCTGCACTGGAGTACAATCTACCTGGAATGGATTCACACATTCAATACAGAATGTCATACTGGGCATGCTCACACACTTCAGAAATGAAGCCCATATCTGGCAACAACAGTGGACCATACATATCTGTCAGTCGCAGATGTTAGTGCATACACTCCTCAGTACACACCAGTCATGCTTTGTGCACACATTGGATAGGAATACACACATATATACAAGGACAACACACTATAATAGGCAAAAGTACACATACATAGATGTGTGGAAGAGAGTGACAGTAACAAAGAGCCTTCCATCATGAGGCCTATCCCACCCAGCACACATCCAGTTGGCTAAAACCACATGATGTGCAAATGTCAATCAGCGTAGATATTTGCATCTGGTATCCCTCAGCATTATAGTGTCTGTGGTGCTTGTGCTAACTGTGTAACATGACTGTACAAGTCAGTAGTCATCTAGCAGTTGTATACATGTACCTGTGGAATATAAACCTGTGTGTGCCTGAGTGTGGTGTGTCTGCCTCTAGATGAATGAGTTGTGGCCCATGCACACACACTGCCCTCCCCATTGCCCTTCTTTGGCAAGCCTGCTGATGTCATTCACTTTGAAATATACCTTTGGGGAAGGAGTAGCCCAGTAATCTCCATAGTGCATCCTATAACTGCATAATGCCGTAGTGTGTTAAGGAGTTTTATTCCAAGGACATGGCAAGTGTGGATGTTTGTATGTTTGTTAGTCTGTGTAGGAAGCGATGCTTTTGAAGCCATTCACAGTCACTACAACCTCCATTGCCCTTCTTTGGCAAGCCTGCTGATGTCATTCACTTTGAAATACACCTTTGGGGAAGGAGTAACCCAGTAGTCTCTGGTGTGTCCTATAACTGCATAATACTGTAGTGTGATATACTAGTTAGGTAAGAGTTCTATTCCCAGACATGGTAACTGTGAAACTCTGTGTGTGTGGAGGGATCAATTTTTTTTTTGGCAATTCACAGTCACTATGCACACCTACAAATGGAGAATATTGATAACTGTGCAGTAACAGAGACCTGATCCAAGCCTCCAGAGAGCACCCCTGCAGTACCACGTACAACTCTCACCACACCTGTTGGCCACCACACCAGGACCAAAACCATAAAGGTGGAGGAGTGTCCATATTCACCAAGGATATTCACACCACCAGGCTACTTGCCTAAAATAATGTGTCTGAAATACCCCCGATGCAACTAACAGTAGGTTAGACTGTATTCAAATTGTATAGCTTGCTACAGATCCCCCACCATGCCCCATGATACCCACTACAGCTTTTGAAACATACTGGAAAATATTATGATATAAGCAAACACCCTAATACTGGGTGACTTACACTACCCTGTCATTAACTGGGAAAACTACTTGTGTACCAACACATGTGCCCAATGATTCTTGGAAGTCATAATCCCCAATGCCCTGGATCAAGTATCCCATAGTCCCACCAGGGGCTCAAATATCCTAGACCTGGTCATTACCAACATGGGAAATCAATTCTCCAAACCTATGGGCACCTCATCAGTGGTCAGGTCTGCCCATGAGCTAATCACCCTTAACATCAACATCCCTCCCCCACACCCCAGTAAGGTAACCTACGTAACACACATCTCCAAAGCCAAGGTCATGCTACACATGTCAGATGTGACTAACATCATGACACTCATGCAGATGGGAACTGAAAGGACAACTGCTGAATCATACATGAAGGCACTGTACGAGCACATCCACTTGTGCCATCCAATATTGAACCAAGACGCTCCCCACCAAGAAAAGGAAGTCAATGTGGTGGCCCCCTGCCATAAACATACTGTACAACAAAAGGAGGAAACTGTTGCAGAAATGGGGGAATTTCCAGGATGCAAAATACTCCCTTACCAGCTACAGTAAGAGGCAGAGATCCCTCATAACATCCACCAAAGCTAATTACGAACATAATATAGCCAAAGATGCCAAAGACAACTACAAGCCAATCCATAGCAATGTGAGGAATCTAAATGGCAATGCTCAGAACTGCTATGAGTTACAGCAGGATGGTATTAAATCTACTGCTTCCAGGGATATTGCCAATATCCTGGCAGATTGATTCAGTGCCAACTGCACCCCCCTCCCAACCCCCAAAGGGCCCACCTCAACATGGATAGATTGCCATATTCCGGTAATAATGGCCACACAGGTAAAAAACACACTCTACAGAGCTATGACAACAGCAGTCATGGGACCAGTCAACATCCTGGGCTGTGTACTACATGAGCTACAGACTGAACTGGCACCTCGCCTACATGCCATGTCCAATCATAGCCACACCTCAGGCTTTGTGCCCACTGTGTGGTGCACAGCTACAGTTATTCCAGTCCACAAGGGGGGATCCACCTTGGATCCTGGGAACTACAGCCCCAGCAGTATGATGTGCCTGATCTGCAAGGCCATGGAATGTATTATCATGGAGATTAAAACAAAGGCATTGGCAACCTGCAAACACTGGACCTAACCAGGTTGGGTTTGTGAAGGTCACTTCAATTTGAATGACAACTGTGAATCCGTCTCCAGAGCCGTGGATGAGGGTAAGGTGGTTCACACAGCCTATCTGGACCTCATCAAGCCTTTCAATACCATCCCCCAGTCTGGAATCATAGATAAATGTATCAAGCTGGCCATTAATCCAATGTCACCGATGGGCTGCCAACTGCTGTACTGACACAACCCACACTGTAAATGTAGATGACACCAACCCGAGCCCCAGACAAGTGACAGTTGGAGTACCTTAGGGTTCAGTCTTGGCACCGCCCTTGTTTGGCATCTATTGCTCTGAAGTACAGTCCAACAGTAAGGGACACCGGCAAACAAAGGTCGCAGATGACTGTACACTGGGAGCCAATATTGAATCCCCACATGATGTGGATATTCTACAGAAGGGCCTTACAGAAAGACATGCTTGGTGCCTGAACCATGGCCTCAAGATCAATGCCAAGAAATATACAGATATCCCCATTGGGAAGGGACATGTACCTGTGAAGTACCACGTAGGTGGCAATACACTAAATACCCAAAAGTGTGATAACAGACTTAGGGACACAGGTGGACAGTGGCCTGACCTTTGATAACCACATTGCCACAACAGTCAGGAAACCCACCTATGTGGCAGACCTCCCACTAAGGGCTTTACATCCAGGAAAAGGAGGCCATTGTCCCACTATAGGCATCTCTCAGTAGACCCAATACAGACTACAATGGCCGGTTACGTATGTACCTCACAAGACATCTGCAACAAGTATAGAGGCTGCAGGCATACCTCACAAAATGACCACAGGCCTAAACCAGATGCCCTATGATGACCATCTGAAAATCATCCAGCTATACTCTGTTACATATTGAGTTCTCAGAAGCGATCTCTGTTTAACATACCATGCCATGTCAAATCCGCAGCTGTTGGACATGCTACACTTAGAGAATTCCAAACCCTCACAGCCACATGATCCAGGGATCCAAATCCTGTCATCACAATGAACAATACATGCAGGAGGGATGCATTCCTGACCCAGAGACTCCCCAGACTCTAGAATAGACTGCCCATACATGTCAAGCAGAGTGCCTCTTTGGCCCTCTTCAAAAGGAACCTGGACAATTGGATGGGAGACAGGACATTTACCCTGGGGATCATGTCAGCTGCCCTGCCAGACAGGGGTGCAGGGAAGTAAATATTGTGGGAAGTCATAGCCAGATAATTGTCATGTTTAGGCATGTATAGGCCCTAGGGCCGATAGCCTAGTATCAATGTATGACCCTATAAACCTATGAACTACACTTCCCATTGCCCAACCTTGGCAAGGTTGGTGATGTCATTCACTTTGAAATACACCTTTGGGGAAAGAGTAGCCCAAAAATCCCCATGGTGCATCCTATAACTGTATACTTCTGTAGTGTGATATGCTATTTAGGTAGGAGTTATATTCCCAGACATGGCAAGTGTGGATGTTTGTGTAGAGAGCAATGCTTTTGAGGCCTTTCACAGTCATTACAACCTCCATTGCCCTTCTTTGGCAAGCCTGCTGATGTCATTCACTTTGAAATACACCTTATGGGAAGGTGTAGCCCAGTAATCTCTGTGGTGTGTCCTATAACTGCATAATGCTGTAGTGTGATACACTAGTTAAGTAGGAGTTCTATTCCCAGACATGGCAAGTGTGGATGTTTGTGTGTGTTTGTTTTTCTGTGTTGGGAGCATTGCTTTTGAGGCCATTCACAGTCACTACAACCTCTATTGCCCTTCTTTGTCAAGCCTGCTGATGTCATTCACTTTGAAATACACCTTTGGGGAAGAAATAGCACAATAATATGTGGCGCATTCTATAACTGCGTAATGCTGGAGTGTGATATACTAGTTAGGTATGATTTCTATTCCCAGACATGGCACGTGGGAGTGTTTGTTTTTCTGTGCAGGGAGCAATGCTTTTGAGGCCATTCACAGTCACTAAAACTTCTGTTGCCCTTCTTTGGCAAGCCTGCTGATGTCATTCACTTGAAATACACCTTTAGGGAAGGAGTTACCCAGTAATCTCCATGGTGTGTGCTATAACTGCATAATACTGTAGTGTGATGTACTAGTTAGGTGAGAGTTCTAGTACCAGACAAGGCAATTGTGAGACTTGGTTTGTGTGTGTCGTTTGTATCCTGTGTGGAGGTGGCTGTGAGTGTATAACAGCTGGACTCATTGCGGAGTGGGTTTTGCAAATTTCTTACTTGGTGGGCCTATTATATATCACAATATTCACCTTACAAGGATAACAGATGTCAAACAGCAGAGAGGCTGGGGTTGACAATCCATACCCCTACATTTGACATCAAGGCCTGGCGAACAATTTAGGCAACCCTTGTATTACCCAGAGAACACTCTCAACCCATGTCTCATACACAAACACACTCGGCTAGGAAACTATTTTGGTAGTTCCCTGCATATTGCCCACAGATAGTAAACATGGTGTGATTGCAGTGGACTACAGAGGGCATGGCACCCTGTCCCATCACTACAATAGGCACATAATTGCATACAGTGCTCCATCACTATGTTCCCCACTGGATGCCTGCAGCAACTGTAGCAAATGTAACCCACAAAGTACATACCATACCTTATACACATACCCTGTATGGACAGATGGCACTGACACCAGGGAATACCTTTATCATGCTGTCAATGTAGGTGCAGGGTCATCCTGGTGTCCATTGCCAGTTCCCACCACATGAGGCCAGGAATGGCACATCTGATGATAACAATCTGTGTACACAACATGTCCCAGACACCCCAGGTACACATGTCACAGAAAATGCATGTGGGACATGTGCACATCCCAGACACCATCCATGTCATGGACTATAGAACACATACATGGCAAACATTGCACAGCAATGGCCACCCACAATAGTAACCCAGATGACTGGATGGTGAATACAATACCCACCTGTGTGGGCCAGTCCAGATACTACATGCCTGAGCCACACTGCAGACCATTTTCATGTGGCCTGATGCCAAAGTATACCCTTTACCTAGCCTTGTACGGTCTCCTGGCACAGTCACCCACTACACAGCTGTGAAGCAATGCACCCATGCATGTCAGTACTGGCAATGTGTGTGTGTGTGTGTGTGTGTGTGTGTGTGTGTGTGTGTGTGTGTGTGTGTGTGTGTGTGTGTGTGTGGAGTATAATGATTTGGACGCCATTCACACTCACTACACCTCCCATTGGCCTACTGAGGCATGCCTAGTGATGTCAGACACCTTCACATACCCTTTGCCCATATATCATCCTGATAACCCCTGTGGTGCATTTGATACCTGCGTATTACTGTATTGTGGCAGACTAGCTAGTTAGGAAGTCTAATCCTGACCCTGCCAACTGTGATAATGTGTGTGAGTCCCTGGGAGAGTGTGGCTGTGTCAACGTTGACACCTATTCATGTGGACAGGCACGTGTACTACACCTACCTTATCCCTCCTTTATCACTGTTGCAGGTGTCACTCGCCATCAGATATACCTTTGGACAGCTCTCCAACATATAATCTCTGTGGCACATGCAATAACTGCATAGCCATGTGATAGCAATACATTGTCAGGCAGGAGTTTGAAACCCCAAACTGGTAAGTGTGAGACACAAACATGCTTAGTTTTACTCTCCCAGCCTCTCCCTGTCTTACTTTCTTTGTCTGTCTCTCTCACTCCCTCTCTGGTGAATGTGGAGAAGTACACCTGCTTTGTTAAGGCAGCAGCTTGTGTTTTGTAAGTGATGCTCATGTTCAGCTGATGGCCACTGCACGAATTGCAGCCCCCAGTAGCTGACTGCATGTGGAACAGCTGTGGTAACATTCCCATAACCAATTGCATGGAAACACACTGCTATACATAGGAACATCATGTGGGTGTTGAGCCTTTTCATTCACTGTGAGCAGGACTTCATGTCGGTGTTTGGCAAACAGCATCACAGATGGTAGTGGAATATACCTCTAACAACATACACTGTGGAGACAGGCCAACAAACAGCAGGGGGATGTGCCAGACATGACTACAGAATGCAAGTGTTGCTCTTCTGCATTTGGAGTAATGTTGGTTTAACAGGGTTTGTGTGGATATGGCTGGTCTACATGATTTAATACCTGTCATGACAGTGTTATGTGTTTGAGGAAACTCCCACCTGTAGGGTTATCTGCAGACTGGCCAGTGTTTGGAGTCTTCTGTTTCTTGTGTTACTCACAGATCACCTATCTTAGAACTGTAGTAGCATAGTCTGAGGATTGCAGTCAGTACATGGTGACAGCCATGACAGTTACTGACTTCATATCCCTCATAGGACATATGTCACAACAGGGTTTGTGACATATGTCCTATGAGGGACATATGTCACAACAGGGTTTGTTGTGACATATGTGCCTCATAGGACATATGTCAAAACAAACCCTGTTACAACAGTAAATGTATGAGGGTATCACAGCAACATGTCAATAGTGGCTCAGTGTTTGTGGCTCCAGCCACAAGTCTGTCAACCTTTGTACATATGTCATGCGGTAAGAGGTGCATATGTTCTGTACATCATTATTTATTGACATCATACCTGATACGCCAGTCAGATATCAGACTGCTAGACATGTTATGTATAGTAGGGGTTATTTCTGAGGACATAACCTGGGCATTCTGTGGTTGTGTATACAGTAGTGGGGTCCGTGTACTTATGGTGATTGTTGACAGTATGTGTATTGTGAATACGTACCTTGGCCTGTGTACAGACTGTGGTAGATGTCATTGTTCTTGATCCTGTTCTATTTGATGTTACATGCTGCTCCATTGTATGGTACCCTATCAGCTCACATGTTTGTAGGGCTAAGCACACACGTTTCCCATACCACAGACAGGCATTGGACCACAATGTGTTGTGACCCAGTATATGTAGGGTTAGTGTGTGAGTGGCACATATGAGGATGGTGTTGATCAGACAGTGTAATATTAAGCTTGCGTACCATATGTGGCTGTGGCTGTGTTCACATTGGTTGTGGGTATGCACTTTCACAAAGGTGTCTGTTACTCTGTGCTGTGACATGCCTGTAGAGCCTCCTATATTTGCAAGTACATGTGTATTCCCCCATACGAAATGTAGGCCAGTGTTGTGGCAGTCTGCCTGTAGTTTACACAGTGCTTTGTTACATGCCTAGCAGCCTAGTGTAATTACCCAGTGTGATGTAACACCATAACACCTGAAATAGCACCACCCAACTACTTTACTACTCTATCATTAGAAAAGATAGAACCC
The DNA here is from genome assembly GCF_019279795.1 of Protopterus annectens. Lineage (NCBI taxonomy): Eukaryota > Metazoa > Chordata > Ceratodontiformes > Protopteridae > Protopterus > Protopterus annectens. Next base: position 1,673,068,235 of record NC_056729.1, read on the forward strand.
ACATAAAAGGGGGAGGAGTAGCTCTTCTATACTTATCCCCCTTATCAGTTACTTCCTATGCCAAACCTACTCCCCACTTCAATAATGCTGAATTACTCCTAGCACTACTCCAAGTTAATAAACACAAACACATACGTATAGCCTCCCTTTACATCCCTGCAGGTGACAATATTTCTACACTCGAGGACATCCTCTCCTGGCTTTCTACCAATATTAGCAATGAAACAATAATTCTGGGAGACATGAATATCAATTGGTCCCCCATTCAATCTCCCACAAACCCGCTAAACATCAACCTCTACAATTTCTCACAGCTAATCAACTCCGTAACCTGGCCCTCAAAAAACCTCTCCAGTGGTAGTACCCTAAACTGGATTTTAGTCTCTCACCCCCATTATTTCTCTGACAGTGGCACCCTTCCCGATCCACTTAGTGACCACCTACCCACATTCACACATCGACTTCCTTCACCCTTACATCGTACTCATAATTATATTACTACTCGCTACCAAAAAAACTTTAACCCCATTACCTTTTCTAGCTCTCTAAAAGCAATAAATTGGAACATTCTAAAAACTCTACCTCTAGATAATGGTGTTGCCCACTTCAACTCAACCTTCTTATACCTCCTAGACCACCATGCTCCCATAAAGACAAAAAGAACAAAAATCAAAACTGCCCCTTGGCTAACCAAAAACACACTAGCAACCATGCACCACAGAGATACAGTTTGGGCACATTACCAGAAAAATAGGACTCCCCCCACCCATAATGAATACAAAACACTTAGAAACAAAGTCAAAAAGCTCATCATCACTGATCGACAGAATTACTTCTCCATACTCCTAAACAACCATAAAACAAACCCTCAAAAATTCTGGAAAGGAATCTCCATCCTCCTTAATCCCAGCAAAACACACAACCCCAGCCCAGACTCCAATGCTCCTGACATAGACTTGGCTACACAATTTAACTTTTTTTTCATTGATTTTATTTCCAAACTTCCTTCTCTAACACCACCACACCCTCCACTTCACCCCCATCCTCCTCTAACAACACTACACCCCCCACTTCTGCTTCTCCTTTCATTTCTTCTCCATCATCACCACCCTCAAATACCCTCTCTTCCCAGTCTCCACCCTTCTCATTAAAACCTATACCCGCATCTACCATAAAAAACTCCTTCAGAAATTGAAGCCATGCTCTAATGCCCCTGACAACATTCCTTCATATTTTCTTAGCATAGCTGCTGAAGCCATTGCCTACCCCATCAGCATTCTAATCAACCACTCTATCCAAGAAAGTTTTGTACCCCGAATTTGGAAAAAGGCTTTTATCATACCTCTGCACAAAGGTGGCAACAATAACAATATCACTAATTTCTGTTGCATCGCCATTCTATCTCCCATCTCTAAACTCCAAGAAAAGTGTATTCATCTACAACTCCAACCCCATATCATAGACAATCACCTACTAACTCCCACACAACATGGTTTTAGACCCGGTCACAGCACTATGACCGCCCTCCTTTCCTTCATAGAAACTGTGAATAAAGCCCAGGACTCTGACCACATTGTATCTACCCTCCTACTTGACCTCTCTAAGGCCTTCGACAGTATCTCTCATAATCTTCTTCTAACTAAAGTCTCTAAGCTTAACCTAACCCCTTCCTCTCTGAACTGGTTCACCAGTTACTTATCCAATAGATATCAAGCAGTAAAATGGAAAAAAGCCACCTTCTCATTCCTTAACACCCCAACTGGAGTTCCCCAGGAATCCATACTGGGTCCCCTCCTCTTCAATATATTTATAAATGATTTCGGCCACTCCATCCCTTTCACAAATATAATCCAATATGCAGATGATTCAACTATCTGTTCTGCCACCTCCATCCCTACACTCCTAAATCTTACACAAGACACGTTCTCAACCACTGAACAATGGATGAAAAAAAATCACTTAGCACTCAATGCCTCTAAAACCAAATTAATGGTATTTACTTCCTCTAAAGCCACCTCTTTCAATATAAGCGCATTCTCTATCACTAGCCAAAACAACACATCTCGTGAATTGGCATCAGAGGCCAAATTACTAGGGGTCAAAATTGACAATCAGCTTAAATTCAACTCCCACCTACAACTAAATATCAAAAAACCCCACCAAAAACTTGGCATGCTCTACCGACAAAATCATTACCTCACCCCCTCCACTAAATTCACTCTCTCTACCACATTTCTCATCCCCTCCCTCCTCTATGGAGCCCCACTCCTAACTAACTTACAATCTTCCCTTAAAACACAACTCTCCTCTTGCTATAACAAAATTGCCAAGTTCACTACCAGCCATAAGTCCTCCACCCACCATTGTATATCTCTCCACAAACTAAAATGACTAGAACTATCTAATCATCTCACCTACACTCAACTTACTCTTGCACACAAGATAATTTTCAACCCCCTCTCTTTGTCCCTCCCTTTCCTCTGCCTTTAAAATGCACCTCCCTGATAGACTACTAAGATCTAACAACGAAAACCTAATAGATCTGTATAAACCAACTTATTCCCAGGTAAAAATCTCCTATCCTATGGTCTAGCACATCTCTGGAACTCCCTATCACCATCCATCTGTACCACATCAAACCACTTTTCATTCAACAAATCTCTTCACTCACATCTAATATCCCAGTGGGAATACTCCTGCTCCCACCCCACATAATCTCCTCCCCTCTTTTTACTGGCAACATCCATTTCACTTACTCTCCTAACTCATACATCCTGCTCTTGCATGTACTAAGCTAGTTACAAAGAATGTATTAGAATGCATCTCTTAAGTGCAAGGTTCCTTAAGATGTAATGGCTTCTCAGTATTTATATTGTAATGTTTTTCACTAGTCTGTAGTGTTTGTAATGATTGTAAACTAAACCTTACTGTAATCTTTTTCACTAGTTTATGGAGCTTTACTCCCCAGGACTCCATTGAAAACAGGTTCATTTTGGCCCAATGGACTATCCTGGTAAACCAACTGCAAATAAATAAATAATATAAAAATGTTATGTCCAGATATTTGCAAGAAGTACTGCTGCCGGACAGCCATAACTGTTGTGTATTTCTGACAAAGCAGTGGGATTCTGTACAGATGAATGTCACTAACTACTGGGTAGTCTTTGGCCATGTGACCTCTGCACCACCAGTTATTATGTGTCAGGGCAGGCAGGAGTTTGTGAATGCATAAACTGTGTGGGCATATGTAGTCCAGTATTTACATTATATATCGATGTTAACATCCACATTGTCAGGCTTGGTCCACATGTCTCACACGAAGGGGATCTGTGTATACCTGTGGACTGAGCAGAGTGCCAGACTGTCCACATATATTGGTCATATCTCTGCTGTAGTCCACAAGATTATAACTGTGCTATCAGTGGTACTGTACTATGATCTCCTTAGGATGTCTGTCAGTAACCAATGGCATACATGTCAATAGCAGATGTAACCTCCCAGACACAACATACCTGGTAAGACAATCCCTGTTACAGTAGCAACAGTCTACATATATACCTGCAATACATACATGACATCGCCTTGCACTAAGAGATTGAGACTATTGGTGCTGAAGTAGGACTCCACTTCATGTTCTGGACATATGGTAAACATATATGGTAAGCAGATCTACTTCATTTGCCCTAACTTCCGATTGACTGACACCCATTTGCCCGACCCCATTTGACCGAAATTTCATTTGACCGAAAATTCATTTGACCGACAAGTATTATTGGCAGGTAAATGGGATATGCCCCCTTCCACACTGTAGTGCGACCCTGGAGTTAGAATATATAGTTGGGGGGTGTGGGGCAAAGCCCCCCACTTACTTTTGTTTTACTAAGCAATATTAAAGCAAAACTAAACAATATAATATGTGTGCCCCCCACACCCCCCCCTAACTATATATTCTAACTCCAGGGTCGCACTACAGTGGGGAAGGGGGCATATCCCATTTACTTGCCAATAATACTTGTCGGTCAAATTAATTTTCGGTCAAATGAAATTTCGGTCATTTGGTGGCAGGCAAATGGGTGTCGATCAATCGGAAGTTAGGGCAAATGAAGTAGACCCATGGTAAATATATATGTATGTTTATGTGTATATCTATATATATATATCTATATATATATATATATATATATATAGATAGATAGATAGATAGATATATATATATATATATATATATATATATATATATATATATATATATATATATATATACACACACACATATATCTATATAGATATATAGACTTATACATATCTACATACATGGATATATATATATATATATATATATATATATATATATATATATACATATATATATATATATATATATATATATATATTTATATATGTTCATACAAACACATATCTATATATATACATATACACATCTATATATGTCTACACATATACAGGTATATATGCACATATAGTTATAGATATCTACATATATATTGACATAAATAGATGTATATGTACATATATGATGTACATACATGATGTACATACATACATATAACTAATACAAAAAAACAAAAAAAATATACTTGTTTTCCCACCTTTCTAAGCTAGTATAGTCCAGTTTTCAGATTAGTGCTGAATTCAGGGCTGTGTTACAAGTTTCTGTGTTTGACCATACCTTACTTGGATAGAAGGAAGTTTCTGTGAGAGAGGGAGCTTTGAGCAGCCTATCTGTCCCTGGAGGAGTGGTTTCAGCCCAGAAATTAGTAGTTTATTGGCCATTTTGGGCTAATTTCTATCTCTTTCATTTCCCTGCTATAAAACCGACATTTGCGCGGTTTTGCGGGCCGGGCAGCGCCAGTTAGCTAGGGTATAACTATTCCCGGCTCCACAAAGTGTACTCTTCAATTTTTCCCTTGGAGCTAGACAAACTTTCAACTTAAGCACTCAAACCATTCACCTCTCATCCCGGCACTTGCTCAAAACTCATAGCAAGCACTAATAAACCTTAGCTATAAACCCCCATATACTGTAGAGAAGGACAAGGGTCTCTATTTGACCTTACCAGTCAATCAGTAAAATAGTTCACTGTACCTATCCAGGCATGTCCAAAGGGCAGTTTCAGGTGTACTTTCCGGTCCAACTGGTGAATCTGAGCATTTCGAGGCAATGTTGCAATTGCCTCATGTACACATACAACCCTCTCCTGCTTCCACCAAACACTAATACATGCGAGAAATACAATTAAACAGCCAAACTGGAGGCTAAGCTCTCTCAACTTAAGACTAGACCAGGCAGTCAAGAGGAGAAGGGAATTACTTGCATCACACCACCAGTCTCACATAGACCTATGAAACCAGCACTGGCAAAAAACACACATAAATACAAAAAAAACATACTCGGAAGCTCTAAATAAAAATCTGCAAAAGCAACAGAGACCTCCAAAGCAGACATCCAAGCAGCCTCCACTCTCCAACACAAACCAGACAACACATACTTCACAAAACCAGTGTGCCACACAATCACAGCCCTTAAGGCAAAATAACATACCCAACACACTAGTAATAGGTGACTCTATAATCAGGCACACTGATGTCCCACTCACTAGGCTGAACAATGAGAAGGTTACTGTTAGCTGCCTGTTGGGTGCCAGGATCTGCCACATAACACAAGCACTCAGGTCACTCCAGAACAAGTACAAATATGACTCTGTCATTGTCCATGTTGGTGTGAATGACCTGAGCTGTACCTCCCTGGACTACATGAAGAGACATGGAGGAGCTCTCTGATCATGTAGCCCAGGCCTGTATGACCCTGACCCTGAGTAGCATCCTGCCCTCACCAAGAATGATACCATGGTATAGAGAAAAAATTATCAATTTCAACAATTGGCTAAGCTTCTGGTGTCATTCAAAGGGGATCCAGTGTCTGTCAGCCTGGGATGAAATGCTAGGCAAGCCACGCTGCTTCGCTAGAGATAGCTTGCACCTGTCACCCTTAGGCTTTCGAATACTGGCCAAGGCTCTTGCCACCCCCATAGTTCATTTTTTAGGCAAGGCTGAAAAGACAAACCTACCACCATAAATAGCACAAGTAACAAAAAACTGAGGGTAGTGCTACTCAATGCCAGAAGTCTAAACCTCAAAATGCATGCACTCGAGTCACTCCTCAGTATGGAGAAAATCGATATATGTGCAATAACCAAAACCTGGTTTAAGACTCCAGAGAGCACCCCAGCACTACCAGGCTACAACTCATACCATGCATTTCGGCCACAAAACCTGGACTGAAATACAAAAGGCGGGGGAGTATCCATATTCATCAAGGATACCCACACCTCCAGGTTAGTGGCACAGAACGATGCTTCAGAGATCATCCACGTGCAACTAACAATGGGCAAAACTGCTATTCAAATTATAGTTTGCTACAGATCACCCACCATGTCCCAGGACCTCCACTCTGCATTCCTGGAAACACTGGGAAAAATAAAGGTCCTACCAAACATCCTGATATTGAGTGATTTCAATTACCCAAACGTTAACTGGGAGAACTATTCAAGTACAAACTCCCTTGCCCAACATTTCCTAGAATTTATAAACTCAAACGCCCTGGATCAACTGGTCAACACCCCCACCAGAGGTGACAACATGTTGGACCCAGTCATCACCAACATGGGCAACCGGTGTGCCACACCGGAGGTCAACCCCTCGCTGGTTAGATCTGACCATAAACTAATCACTTTGGATATCCACATTCCGCCACCACCCCCGGTCAAAGACACCACTGTGATAAACTTTTCAAAAGCAAACTTCATGTTACTTAAGACCAAGGTGGGAAGTTTCAAAGCCCCCATGCTAAAAGATAACACTGTCCAAGCTGCAAAATCCTTTACTAATGCACTCTACGGGCACCTAAAAGAATGCATGGTTCATGCTATCCTAAACAAAACCAAGACTCACTCCTCCAAGAAAAGGAAACCAGTCTGGTGGACCCCTGCCATAAACAAGCTATACAATAGAAGGAGGAAAGTAGTACGGAAAAGAGTAAAATCCCAAGAAGGGAAGACATCCCTGATTAGTATCAGCAAGAAACTACATTCCCTCATAAAATCATCCAAGGCTAGCTTCCAAAGAAAAATTGCCATGGACTCCAAAGATAACCACAAGGCATTCTATAGCTATGTCAAGAATCTAAGTGGCAATTCTCAGATCTGCTCAGAGTTAGTGCAGACTGGCACAAAATACACTGAACCGACTGATATAGCCAACATCCTGGCAGACAGGTTCAGTGCAAACTTCACCCCCCTCTCACCCCCAAAAGGGCCCATAACTATACCAGAAGAATGTAGTGCCCCTGAAATCACAGACACTCAGGTTAAAACAGTCCTCTCCAAAGCCGAAAACACAGCATCAATGGGACCGTATGGTGTCACAGGCTGCATCCTACACGAGCTCAAAGATGAACTAACCCCTCACCTAAACACACTGTTTAAACTCAGCCTCTCCACAGGCTACGTGCCCACAGAGTGGCGCGCAGCAATGGTTATTCCACTCCACAAAGGTGGAGCCACAACGGACCCTGGGAACTATCACCCTATAAGCCTGACTAGCTTGGTCTGCAAAGCTATGGAGTGCATCATCATGGATCTCATTAACAGAGAAATTGGAAACCTCCAAACACTGGACTCTACCCAGTTTGGCTTTGTTAAGGGCAGATCATGCCTCCTAAACCTAGTGGACTTCTTTGAGACAGTTACGAAGGCTATAGATGAGGGAAAGGTGGTCCACACAGCTTACCTAGACCTCACAAAGGCCTTCAACACCATTCCCCACTCAGGTATTATAGACAAGCTCACCAGCCTGAACATAAAACCCTGTCACGAGATGGATTGCCAACTAGCTCATGGACAAAACCCACATGGTAAGAGTTGAGAGAGCTAGGTCTGACTCTAAATTGGTTACAAGTGGCGTTTCCCAGGGCTTAGTCCTAGGACCCCTCCTGTTCAGCATATACTTCTCAGAGGTACAGGCAAGCACAGGAGGACTATGGCTGACCAAGTTCACAGATGACTGCAAACTAGGGGCTATAATTGACTCTCCGGCTAACACAGACATCCTCCACAAGGGTCTCACTGAGACAGATACCTGGTGTCAAAACCATGGCCTCAAGCTAAATGCCAAAAAGTGCATAGTCATCCCCTTTGGTAAAAACAAAGTACCCACAAACTACCACATAGGTGGTAGCCACCTAAATATGGAAGATGTAATAAGGGATCTGGGGACCCAAATAGTAACCTCTTCTTTGATAATCACATTACCAAAGCGGTTAGAAAATCCTTCTACGTGGCCCACCTAATCACAAAAGGGTTTGCATCCAGATCGAAAGAGGTCATTGGGCCCCTCTATGCATCACTCATTAGACCCATCATAGAGTACAATGCCCCATTTGGGATGTACCTTACAAGACACCTGCAACAACTGGAAAGACCACAGAAGTACCTCACCAAGAGGATCACTCATCTCAAGCAGATGCCCTATGCAGCTCAACTGAAGAATCTCCAGCTGTACGCGGTTGCATACCGCCTACTCAGAGGTGATCTCTGCCTGACATACAAGGCTATGTCCAACCCAGAATTGATGGACATGCTCCATCTAAAGAAAACTATATTGCCTAGAGCCACACGCTCCAGGGATCTAAACCTCACCACAACAATAAATAGGATGTGCTGGAGGGATAGATTCATGTCCCAGAGACTTCCCATGCTCTGGAACAAGATTCCAATCTACATTAGGCAGAGCTCCTTGCTAACCCTCTTCAAGAGAAACCTTGACAAGTGGATGGAAAACAGAAAGTTTACCCCAGGGATCACTTCAATGGCTCTGCTGGACAGAGGCACAGGGAACTAATCTAAGGGGGCATCGAAAGCCAACACATTCTGGCTAGGCTTATAAATGCCTTCGGGCAGATAGCCTAGTACTTACCTATGAACCTATATATATATATATATATATATATATATATATATATATATATATATATATTCTGAGAGATCTATAAATGGCCATATATATGATGCACTATACAGATGTGTGTAAATACATATATATGAATATATATGTGTATGTACATGTAGACATATATCTACATATGTATATGTATTTATCTATATTCTTGTCATGTGCAAACATTACTGTTGTGTACATATTCCCAGATGTATCACACCATATTTATCTGATATATGTATATTTAGATATAACAACATATGTGATGCAACAGTAATATCACTAACATGTACTATACAATTGTAGAAGTCACAATGATTGTTCAGTACTATTCAATATGTTTACTGACAGATGTATTGGAAATACAACAACTGTCTTCACAGCTGTCATGGAGTAGTGGTTAACTGTTGTGACTGTAGTGTCCTGGGTTCAAGACCTGCAAGAGCTGTCTATTTTGTTGCTGGGTAGAAGAAGGACTGTTGTATACAGAGTGGTTAAGGCAGTTTTGAGCAGCTTTAAGCGGGTTTGTGTGGGTTTGCATGAAGCTAAGCAGTGCTAACGTATGGTTAAACGTACGGGTGCTTACACCATGTAAGCTTTGCTTACCAGTGCGCAAATTTGCTTAGCTGTTATATTGCAGCAATGCTGACACCTGCTAAGCATGGCTCAGCCCTGGTAACCTGTGTTCACATCCCAGTCTGATAACATAGCAGGGTAATGACATCTGTAATAGGTGTATGTGATGCCATGTACATAACATCCGTTTATGTGATATCAGTACAGCAGCAAGGGGTGTGAGTGTCATGTCTGGGACACTTGAGTATATACGACCTGTACAACACTCTTATCCATGTGAATGTGTTACATACAAGGGTAGTATCCCACGTTATGTGCCTTCACACTGGCATGTAGTGTATCATGCCATCACTACTGTTGACAGTGCTTTCCCAAGCAAGAGTAGATTGCTAATTGTAGTACTGGCAACAAGCACCCATGCATGCATAGATGGACTCCTCACTGCCGTGTTCCTGGTGTCTGTCACAGTATATATTTCCTACTGGATAATGATCTGACATGTGGAAATTAACTGTAGACTACTGTCTGTATAGCACATGTCAATGAGGGCTGCCAACATGTAGTAATGGCATACATATTGGTGTCAGACGTCTATCTGTCAACACATTCATCCAATTGCATAGCTAGTTGTCAAGCCGATGTCTGTCAGTACTTGTACAGATGTGCAGATGTCAGGTATCCATCTTGGATACATACAGGCAACCTATGCTTGACTGACACTGACATGTCTGCCCAGCTGTGTTATAACTGGCACAGATAGGACACAACACCCTGTATGCACCACATGCAAAGGGTACCTCCACTACACTACCACAGTCAACAGAACATGCTTGGGTACAGGTCTCCAACACAGACACTAACCATGTTTTGTAATACATGTTGCATAAATGTCAACTGGATCACCTCACCGGCCATTTGCAGGAGGCACCCAGAGTATTGGTCGATGCATGTCACTCTCAACCTGAGGGTCACCACAGTGGTGTCTGTTGATAGACTGCCTGCTGGCACATGGCAGGTGGCATGATATTACTGTACACAGATCCCCTACACTTCCCATCTCGCCATGGACAGTAGCCAGGTACACACCTATGACCACCTGCAGCAATGCACCGCAGTACTGACAAATGTGTATGTGTGCATTACTGAGGATATCAGAGTCTGTGTGTTAGTACACCTGTAGTTGGGAATACCATGAAGCCTTTCACACCCACCGCAACACCCATTGCCATAGTTAGATGTGGCTGCTGCTGTACCGGACATTACATGTATCCTGTTACATTCCTCTCCCTAAAAGCTACCTGAGCCTTGCAGTACCTGCACAACACTGTTGTACAAATGGGTTGATAGGCATGGGATACCCACTGTGTTCTGGCAAGTGTGTGCATGTGTGTATTTCTGTAGGGTACAGCATTCCAAGGCCACATATTATTATTACAATATGCATTGCCACACAGTAGTACAGATTGATACCCATAGGAGAGGCATGACAATGCATCACCCTACTATGCCTGTGGCATGTGCATTAGATGCATATCCCTGTAGTACCACTCTTGGGATCAACAATGGGTTGTATTGCAGTCCTGGTCAATGTGTGATGGTGGGTATGTCAGAGTGCTATCATGGGTTCCAGTGCGTACAATATCCACAGTGGGATGTGGGTGCTGTGTACACTGTCATTACACCATGGTATCCCTGGTACTTGTCCCATGTACCACTGTATGGTGACCACTGTCACCATCAACTATACAGGTAACTGATAACACAATCCAGCCCAGTTATGCATGTGCTGTGTGCAGCCTACCTGTAACACATTGGACACACTGACAAGTTAGTTAGCACTGATAGACCCAGGTCCCTCGGATGTGTGTCTGCCTTTTATGTGTCTGTTAATATGTATAGGATGGTATGTCACACTATGTATTGTCCATATCCAACCATTACATCCCCCATTACCATACTCTACATGCCTGGGGATGTTATGCATGTAACATGTAACCTGGAACATACCTGATCCAAAATGCTGTGTTGTGTGTGCAATTAAAGCCACACACATCAGTAGCACTACATACCTAGATAGGGGTCTAGTCCCAGTGTTGCCAAGTAAGACTGTGCATGTATGTGGAGGGATCAACTTCAGGTTGCTGAATATACATGTCTCAGGGGGTCACCTGTCCATGTGGCACAGGCAGTAACTGTTATACAGACCTGTGACATGTGTTCAACTGTACCCAGGATATGGCACAGCCATGGTGTCACCACAGTGCCATACCCCTTGTAAGATATGACAGAAGACCATCCTCCTGCTGACACATGTACACCTACAACACAAATGGATAACATTATGGAGACCACAATCACTCAGTGTTACTAACAGCTATAATGCATCATGGCTGGACTGCTACACTACCTGACATGTAAGTATTAAATATTACTGATGTCAACATGTTACACAGCAGTACATTGGTACACTGTAGTACAGTCACCGTGTGCATCAGAACCATTTTAGCCTGTCCCTGCATCAATGTTATGGATGACAGGGATGTGGCACAGGTATCTTCATATGCCCAGGGTGTGTTGTTGGTTTGCCAGAGACCTAGGCTGGGCCATACATTTGACACCATGTGTGTGGGTGAGGGGTATAAGGTGATGATATGGGCATGGTGATGTGGCGTGTGTAGGTATGGGGTTGTGGGGTTGCCCTAGGTGTGTTTGTATAGTGTATGGGTATGCATTCACACAGTGCCCTACACAGGTGTTTCTTGGACAGCTGCAGACCATACCTGGCAGGGTGTGCAGTTCACTGCCTCTGGCCACGGACACACAAACTGTCCCTGCCAGGGCTTCCATGGGCATGTCCAGGTACAGGTCTCGATGTGCTACTCTCCCCTGATGATGACATATGTCTGCTGGAACCAGGTCCCTCCTGGGACTGGCCAGGCCACGTGCATGTGGCCTGCTGTGGTGTGGTGTGGTGTGGACAGCACCCCCCCCCCCCTGCAATGCTGGGGCTGGTACAGCCACTACTGGAGCGGCTTGGTGTCCTTGCATGTCCACGTCAACTGCCAGATGGTGTTGCTGGCCTACATCCACGAGGCCATCGCCCCACTCCCACCACATATTCTAGCATGGAAAATCCACGGTTGATGAGGCCCACTATCTCACACAACCATCTATCCATGACCTCTGTATAATCACGGTGGGCACCTGCAAGTTCATCGATGTTGTCACTTACAGATGAGAAAGCAGCCCGCTGCAGCCTCAGACTCTGTCTGCTGCACACATGACAGTCTGAAACATGCATCTGGTGGGACCAGTTGTGGCACTTCTGCCAGGGGCATGATGACCCGCGGCCCATCCATGAGCACCCCAGTACATCTGCCTATGTGACGCCCTACCAGACATCTGGCTATGCCTGCTGTGTCCAGACACAGCAGCCATAGATGTCACACTCTCCTGTGCACTGCCACCAACTACCAACTGTCCCTCTGCTATGGCCACTGATGATAGGGTATCTATAGGCACTGTGACTCTGTGCGGGGATGGGGTGGATAACAGTGGGATGTCAAACGATGTTGCAGTTTCAGCATCAGACAACCCTGCCTGTGCCTCAACACACCTAGCATCATTTTTGTTGTCTGTATGGACACCAACATCAGATTGCATGCAGGAGGGACCCTGACCCACCTCTCAACCTGTGAGGAGAAAACAAGAAATGGACTTTACGACCTGTACAGCATTGCATAACAGTACACATATATACACACACACACACATACGCGCACACGTATACACACACACACACACACACACACACACACACACACACACACACACACACACACACTGAAATTCCACCATAATACCTACCTATCCCTGAGTTTACAGACTGTCCCAAGTTTATTCATGTTAAGTTCCCCATCCTGCATGACACTTGGAAACATACACTCATTAATACCACTCATTAACATATCATTCTTCTATATGCCTAAACAAGTGATCACAACACATGACCTGTTACTTCATTAGCTCTTTGACTTGATTGGAGTAGGTTTTACAAGGACTCACTGCTGTCATCCAGTGTTCACCCTGGGTATGTCCGGATATCTTGAGTATGACCCCCATATGTTAGGGGCTACGATGGTCACTCATTAATCTAATGTACTGGAGTGTCATACGTAACTATTGCTCAGTAGATGCAAGATCTGTTGCTTAATCAACTTATTATGTGGACAACTGTAAAGTACAGTTGTGTACACCTACCATAAATGTAGATGATCAAGTGTCTTCACTGTTGCAGTCATGACTGTAGGGTTCTCCCCTGCCAGCAGGCAGTCCTCGGTCGGCCAGAATCCCAAAGTCTGGGTCCGGCGTCGGCTGTTCAACCATGCTCCCTGACGTCAGAGCGCCAGGAGTACAAAGCTGACAGCCGACGCCATCTTCTCCAGTTTTTCTTGCCCCAGATGTCAGGAGTCCCAAAATGAGAAAGGTCCCATACCCTTTGCAAATACACCTCAGAAGAATAGTGAAAAAAGGAACCACACAAAAGTAAAAATAAGAGGTGACAGGAGGGAGGGAAACCCAGACTGCAACAGTGAAGACACTCGAACATCTACATTTATGGTAGGTGTACACAACTGTACTATGTTCATCGTGTTTCACTGTTGCAGTCATGACTGTAGGGTAGAATCCCAAAGCTGAAAGAAAGGGAGGTGGTCATAAAGAAGAAGGGGTGGCTAAAAGGCCCTGCAAGACTGCAGAGGCAAAGCCTGCCCTAGACTTAGAGTAGAGAGGTAGATTATAGTGCTTAAAAAAAGTGTGCACTGAACTCCAAGTTGCAGCTTCCAAAATGTCTTTGGTAGGAACTCCCCTGAGTAAGGCCGCAGAAGTGGCAGCAGCTCTGGTGGAATGAGTACGTATACTCCCTGGGATTTGCTTTCCATGGTGTGAATAACAAAATCTGATTCCATGAGCAATCCATTTAGAAATGGTCTGTTTTGAAATGGCTTTACCTTGGGAACTTGAAGCATAAGAAACAAACAATTGTTCTGATTTTCTGATGTCCTTGGTTCTGTCCAGGTAAAAACGTAGTTGTCTGTGTATATCCAAGGAATGTAAGATCCTTTCCCCTTTATTTTGAGGAGTGGGAAAAAAGTTGGCAAGTGGATAGTTTGATTTAAAGCCACTTTGGAAACCACCTTAGGCATGAAGGTAGGATTAGTCCTCAAAGACACCCTGTCTTGATGAAAAATAATATAAGGTTCCACAGCCATAAGAGCTTGTAACTCTGAAACTCTCCTGGCAGAGGTAAGGGCTAACAGGATAGCTGTCTTCCAAGATAAAAACTTGATGTCAGAAGAGGCAGCAGGCACAAAAGGAGGCAAGGTTAGTTTTTCCAAAACATAGTTGAGATCCCAAGCAGGAATGGGAGGAGATCTAGGAGGTCTTAAATTCTTAGCTCCTCTGAGAAACTGTCTCATGAGCTGGTGGGAAAAGATTGGAGGGTCTGTATTATAATGAGCAGAAATAGCAGAGGCATGTATCTTAATGGAAGAGAAAGAGAGACCCTTATGTAAGAGATCTGTCAAGTAAAGTAAAATTGAAGGAATGTTCGGAAGAAGAGGATCAGAATCCTGAGCCTGCATCCAGGAACAAAATCTTTTCCATTTTCCTGCATAAGATTTTCTAGTGCTAGGACGTCTGGCTTCTAAAATGACATCCATAACCTGCTTGGGTAGGAAAGAAGAAATCAAAGGCCCTGGATTAACCAGGCCGCCAGGCTGAGAGTTCTGGCGTGAGAGTGTAGAACCTGACCCTGATGTTGGGACGGAAGGTTCGGAGACTGAGGTAAAACCCAAGGGGGCTCCAGACATAGGTTTTTTAGCGTTGGGTAACAAAACTGTCGAGGCCAATTTGGGGCCAGCAAGATTATCTTCTTGAGCTTGTCCTGTTTTATCTTTAATAATACCCGTGGAAGAAGAGGAGGAGGTGGAAAGGCATATCCCGAGAGGTTCCTCCAACTGAATGATAGGGCATCCACTTTCCAAGCTTCTTTGTGGAAAGTCCTGGTGCAAAAATTCTGTAGTTGATGACTTGAGATGGGATGCAAAGAGGTCTATGTGAGGACATCCCCAGACTGCTGTTATCATCCTGAATATTTTGGTGTCCAGCATCCATTCGTGTGGATCCGAAAGGTTTGTGCTCAAACTGTCTGCCAGGAAGTTTTGCTTCCCTGGTAGAAACTGGGCTTGAAGGTCCAGATTGCAAGCTAGAGCTGTGTTCCATAGATCCATAGCTAGTCTGCAAAGGGGGTAGGAATGAGATCCCCCTTGCTTGTTTATGTACCACATAACTGTGGTGTTGTCTGTCTGTATTAGTAGTTGTCCTGGTTGTAGAAGATTCCTGAAGGCCATTAGAGCTTTCTGAATGGCTAACATTTCCTTTAAATTGATATGCAGGTGCTTCTGATCCTTTGTCCAAAGGCCCTGCAGACAGTTGCCCTGAAAATGGGCTTCCCAAGCATAATCCGAGGTGTCCGTGGTTAGAATCTGAGTGGCAGGAGGCAGACAGAAGGGTTTCCCTTTGTTTACAGTGCATGCCCTGGACCACCAAAGAAATTCCTTTTGAAGGCAAGGCAGGACAGAGATCAGTATGTCTAAACTGTGGCAATGCTGAGACCATACACTTTTTAGGTACCACTGTATTTTCCTCATGTGTAGTCTTGCATATGGTACGAGAAGGATGAAAGAGGCCATGTAACCCAAAGCCTGCAGGAATCTCCTTGCAGATAGCTGAGTTAAAGTTGCCAAGGTTTTGAAAGTTGAAGCCAGCTGTAATTGTTTTTCGGATGTCAGAAATGCCATCTGGGTTGTGGTGTTTAGAAGAGCACACAGAAAAGTTATCTGCTGTGAGGGTGTCAAATTTGACTTTTTTATGTTTACAGAGAATCCCTGGAACTTGAGGAGGTTCTGTACAAACTCTAGATGCTGGAGTAAGACATCCTTACTGTCTGCCTGAATTAGAAAATCGTCCAGATAAGGGTAAATTTGAATTCCCTTGAGTCTGCAGTAAGCTACTAATGGAGCCAGGCATTTGGTGAAGACCCTGGGCGCAGTAGACAATCCAAAGGGCAGCGCAGAGAATTGAAAGTGCCTCGATCTGGCCTTGAACCTGAGGTATTTTCTGCATTCCTGCCTGATGGGAATGTGTAAATATGCCTCCTTTAAATCCAAAGTTACCATCCACGCATCTTTGGATAGCATTGGAAGTAGCTGCTGTAGAGTAAGCATCTTGAATTTTGGAATCTCTAGAAAGGTGTTCAAGACTGACAGATCCAGAATGGGTCTCCATGAGTTTTGCTTCCTGGGGACTAGAAAGAGCCTTGAGTAAAAACCTTGTCCCATCTCTGAAAGTGGAACCAGTTCAATGGCTTTCATAGCCAAAAGAGCTTCCACCTGGTTTAAGGCCTCTGTCCATTGATGTCTTGGAAGGTCTGGCCATCTGCTTGGCCTTGGCAGGGTATGAAAATGGAATTTGTAACCTCTTAAAACCACATCCAGAACCCACTTGTCCTGGGTTATATGAGTCCAATTTTGATACAAAAGAGAGAGTTTTCCTCCAAGAGGGGCTTCCAGGCAAGAAGTTCCTGCAGCCCAACAGAGGGAGTCATTGAGTTTGTTTCCTATGAGTTTGTGACCTATCCTCTCCTCCCCTAGGGGTGGAAGCAGTCCACTGTCTAGGTCTATAAGAAGCTTGTGTTTGAGGCCTTCCTCTGGAGCGTCTATATCTACCCCTCTGAGGCCTGTCTGAAGTGGGAAAGGACCAATTTTTAGAACGCCAATTCCTGCTAAACCTTCGTGGCTGTACTTGCAAGAAACCTTTAACTGTTTGCATGGATTTTGCCTTATCCTCCATCTTTTTAATCACCTCTTCAGCTTTTGATCCAAACAAAACATTATGCTGAACAGGAGCATCCAATAATTTAGCTTTTACTTGTTCAGGCAAATTTTGTTCCTTTAGCCATGCATGCCTTCTAATGACTGTGCCGGAGGCAGCAGCCCTACAAGAAGCCTCCAAGGCATCAAATCCACAGTGTAAACCATGTTTCCCAACTTGTTCAGTGGCATGCAATAAGTCATGTAATTCCTTATCATCTGCACAGGCAGAAATGGAAGTAAGCTTTTGTTTTAAAACAGACAAGAGAAATTGCTGGTATTTCAGCATATGAAACTGACAGTTTAAAGCCCTAATGGACAAAGTAGCAGAAGTGTACACTTTTTGCCCCATCTTTCTAAAGATCTAGAATCCTTTTCAGTGGGAATGGGGTTTTTGGCAGAAGTGGCCTTAACTCCCTTAGGACCCTGAGAAATGGTTTCAGGGTCAGCAGAAGGGTTCTTGTATAAAAACTGGTGGGAATCAGGAACCCTGTAATATCTATCAGGCTTAACAGGAGCAGGAGGAAAAGAGTCAGGGGTTAAGTTAGCCTCCAAAAGCATCATCCACAATATCCAAAACAGGAGGAATAGCCAGAGGTCTATGTTGGGGGAGAAGAAGAAAATCCCTTAGTCTTTTCTTAGATTCTGAATACTCCTGTCCTTCCCAGTGGAAATGTTCCCTCATTTCATGCAAAGTTTCCCCAAAAGAGAAATCCTCAGGGGGAGAAGCTGAAGGAATGGATTCCTCAGCATCAGAATCCTCATAAGGAGGGAAAGAATATTCCTGGCCAGAAGAAGAAACTGAAGAAACAGAAGCCTGATCAGAGGAATCATAATAAACATCCTGCCTTGGCCTTTTATCTGGAGGGGGATGAGAACCCCTAATCATAGTAAGTAAATCCGCCATCTTGAGTAACTGTTTCTGTGACTTAGGAGCCGGTTCAGAAGAGGCCTGTGTTGCAGTCTTTGATTTAGAAGGAGTCTTTGCCTTTGTCTTTGTCTTTGCCTTTATTAGAAGCTGAGTAGGCCTGAAAACCCCTTCGGAAGCCGGTACCTGCACAGCGGCTCTGGACCCATCCGAAGGAGCATTGTCCAAAGGTCCTGCAATTGAAATATTTAAAGGCCTGGTTGGCTCCTCATGAGAGTCAGTTTCGGCCATCGGTTCTGAAATGGCCGACGACAGGCGCTGCAAAAGCGCCTCACTGATGACAGCCAAACCTGAAGCTGGCTCCGCTTGTGCGCTATCATCAGATTTGGACCTCGGAGGCCTGTCTTTATCCTTGCGACGTTTGTGAACTCCGGTAGCCGGAACCATATCCGGCGACATTTTGTAGTTAAAGCGACTACCGAAGTAATGAAAAGCAAAATCGTACCTTCGTTTAATTGTACATTGATTGAATCTAGCACAAAACCGACAACTAGCTACGTCGTGGTCAGGGCCTAAGCAAGGAATACAGTAAGAATGAAAATCCTTATGAGGTATTTGCTTCCCACATGAAATACAATTATTAACTTTTTCTGACATCGGACTGGAGCAAGAAAAAAGTTTCCCCAACGGGGTACTTAGCTTTGAGTGAAGAAGAAAGTCTTCGGACTGAAGTTTATCAGAAAAAATCATCAGGAGTCAGCCGACCGGCACTTGCGAACTGCTATCACCGCACGGCAAGAAAGACTGGAGAAGATATCATCGGCTGTCAGCTTTGTACTCCTGGCGCTCTGACATCAGGGAGCATGGCTGAACAGCCGACGCCGGACCCAGACTTTGGGATTCTGGCTGACCGAGGACTGCCTGCCGGCAGGTGAGAACCCTACAGTCATGACTGCAACAGTGAAACACGATGAACATCATATGGATACACTCCCTGGTGCTGTCTAGTAATTCCCCAATGCATCTGTAGTACTGCATATGTGGGTAGTCATTCACCATTCTGCTGATTGCAATTTTAACAGCATACCTGGTGTCTAGCTTCCCTACTAATGCATGTTCCACGCTACAGACCTTATTATACTATCAGCTGTCCTGAGATAACATAGACAAGTATTCCTGGTGTGTCATGTGTCAGTCCATGTCCATGTACTGCACGATTCCAAAGGGAAGAACTGCCTTATGAACAACCCCACAATCACATGTGCATACATGGACACCCACACACACACACACACACACACACACACACACACACACACACACACACACACACACACACACACACACACACACACACACACACACATGCACACACACATCCTGCATGCATCAACCCCCCCCTCCACTCCACCAGATTGCACTTACAAACCCCTTACACACACACCTACAGATGAGGTTGCACAAAGATAGTACACACAGACCTCCTCTTACCCATCTGTCAACATGTATAACATATGGTACTCAACAGCATGCAGTGCAGCTATAGTCAATCCATGTTAGCAACAGTATACATGTGTGTGATGCATAGGCTGTGTTAGTAGGTGATGCCCCTTCCCCTGGAAAACACTGCACCCATGTACACACTATTGCTGTGTACCTGTTCTGCACCCTGCCATATTGTGCAGCATACCTCACGGGTGTACACACCATTGCTGAATGTGTATTACTGTGTCAGTTATGTTTGTTCTAATGCTCACAGCCCCTATGTGTTTGTCTGACACATACCTGGGATGATATTGGATAGATGTCATTTGTGAATGCCTGATGTCTGATTTACAGATATCAACATCAGTGGTGCATGTATGACCAATACAATACTATTACACTGACAACCATCAAACCTTACAGTGGCTATGGTGAGTGTACACACCCTTATTGATATGATGCCTTCTTCCTTGATATGCCATGGGACCACATCACTACATATTTTAACATTACATGAGCCTGATATGTGGCATATGTCCTGTACATTCACATGCAGTGTCTAAGAAATGTGTTAGGTGTGCAGATGCTGACCGCGATGCATACACTTCGTGGGTGCATATTTGTGCACACCCTTATGATGGTTTGTTGCACCTACTGTTATGTGTACTACAGCAGTCACTATTCCTGGCAGGGGTATACTAGCATGGGCCATCTGCATTTGCCAGTATATGGTCAGTCTGCCCTACACATATCCCCCCAACTCTACATGATTGCGAGGTCTATTCATGTGCACATCCCTTGGTGTTCACACACTGCCACCACTATTGCTGTGGGGGGTAGGGTTACATCTGTCACAGTTCCTGACCCTGACTGTGTGCAGATACAGCCATTCATAGCATCCTTAGGATCCCTCCTGCAGTGCACTGGGGTGTCATGATGACATCCCCTCCCCACCTTCAGCCTTGTTTGCAGATGCTTGACAACTATGGCCTACACATTTGTGTCAGTTTGCAGTGTCCCAAACACTGAACAGTTATTTATTTATTTATTTATTTATTTATTTATTTCCAGTTTGATGACCGGGGAGGATCACTGGGCTCCATTTTCAGTGGAAGCCCGGGTAGAAAAGCTCCAATAATACACAATACAAGCTCCATAATATGATGTACAGTACATAGTGGAAACAGAAACAGCTCAGCAAATTTTACATACAAAAATAGCAAAAACTAAACAAAAGTTAAACAGTAGCTTAGCGAAGGATGTAAAGCATATTGACATGTTTAGTGGTTGAGAACAGTGGTACAAGGTTAAATTAATACAAACGTTTAAATAATCTGAAAATTATATAGATGTAACATTAGCATGGATTAGTTCTTTATGCATGAATAATAGCATAAGTTAGATTAATACAGAGGTTTAAATCCTCTGAAAGTGGTATAGAGGTAACATTTGCATGAAGGCAGTACATAGGGTTAATCAATAGTGTGTAAGGAAGAACAAACTTTGTGTGTGATAAAGTATGTATTTATTGAGCAGGTTAGGTAGGTGGAGTGCAATTGCATTTCCATTTTTGGGAAAAATAAGAATGCAGCTGCGTTTTGAAATGTTCAGAGTTCTCAGAAGTCCTTAGGGGTGGAGGGAGATAATTCCATTTTTTGGCGATGGAGAAGGATAGGAGAAGCTGACCAGTGGGACGGTTTGGTTTATAAACAGAGATTAGATTTTGTTGGGTGGATCTTAATTCTGTTTGGGGTGTATAATGTTAAGATGTTTGTTAGTGCAGGGCATACAGTTGGTTTGAAAATAAGCTTGTGGGTGGCGATGAGTTGGAGGTAGTCAAGGTAGTTTGGGAGTTCTAGCCATTACAGCTGGTGGAGAGGTTTACAGTGATGACTGGAGTATTTGGAGGTGGTGGCGAACTTTGAGATGTTATTGTAACAGGATTCTAGTTTAGAAGAGATGGAGGAAGATAGGCTGGTTAGTAGGGGAGTGCCATACATTAGTGAAGCTAGTAAGAAGGTAGTGGCAAGGGTCTGTCTTGTTGATGGGGAGAGGAAGTGGGGGTTTCTATACAGCACGCAAAGTTTCTGATGGGTTTTCTTTATATTTAGCTGAATATGGGTATCGAATTTTAGGTGTTCATCAATAGTACCTCCAAGAAGTTTAGCAAAAGGAACAACTTTTTTAGTGGAATTGGCAAGGCTTGTAATCTTGAAAGAGGTTTTGTCTAGGTGGATAGATACTGAGGGAGAGAATAGAAGGATCTTGGATTTGGTGGCATTCAAAGAGAGGGGATTTTGGAGCATCCAGTTCTCAGTAGTTGAGAAGGCAGTTTGAGTTTTTGTTTGGAGCTGAGGGAGGTTTGATGCAGAGCAAACTAAAGTTGAGTCATCTGCATAATGTACTATCTTAGTGTTAAGAATGGCCGCATGGAAATCCTTAATGAAGATATTGACGATCATAGGGCCAAGAATGGATCCCTGGAGTATCCCGGTTGGGGTGGGAAGGAAGGCTGAGGTGCCAGTCTTCCATTTTACTGCCTGAGATCTGTTGGAGAGGTAGCTGTTGAACCAGGTAATGGTGTTTTGTGAAAGGTTAAGATTGGAAAGGTGGTGAAGTAGGTGGGTATGGGAGACTGTGTCAAAAGCCTTGAAGAGGTCAAGGAGGACTGTGGATACAAGTTCTCTGGGGTCTCAGGCATGGTTAACGATGTCTAGAAAAGAGAGAAGAGCTGTTATTGTGCTATGGCCAGGACGGAACCCATGTTGTGTTGGGTAGAGGAGTTGGATAAGTGTAATGAATGGCATGAGCTGGAGGTGGATGCATTTCTCAAGAATTTTTGAAATAGGGGAAAGAATCGCTATGGGTGGAAGTTGGAGATGTTATTATTTTTGCCTCCTTTATGGAGGGTTCATAGGTAGGTTCATAGGTAGGTACTAGGCTATTGGCCCTAGGGCCTATATAAGCCTAGCCAAAAATGTACCCTGGCTTTTGCCACACAAGAAAATTATTTTCCTGTGCCCCTGTCGAGTAGAGCCACAGAAGTGATTCCTGGGGTGAATTTCCTATAGGTTTATAGGAAGGTACTAGGCTATTGGCCCTAGGGGTAGGATAAAGGCTGCACGCCACAGTTTGGGGACATAAGATTCTTGTATGGATATGTTGATGAGTATGCTAATGGGGATGGCGAGGCTGTCTGCTGTTATTTTTAAAAAGAGTGAGGGGATATTGTCAGGAGCATTGGAGCAAGGTTTAAGCTTAGAGAAATGTTTTTTATATATGAGGTGGGGATAGGTTTGAGGTGGAATATGGGAGGTGAATTTGGGGTGGAAGGTTGGGCAGAGGGTTTGATTTGGGGGGAGGTGCTGTTGCTTGGGAATGTTTTAGTGAGTTCAGCTATAGAGTTGGTAAAGAAGGAGTTGAACAGAGTGGCTATTTCTGGGTCAAATTTACTAGTGTCAGGGCAGGGGTTGTTTTTGGTGCCTGGGTTGAGAAGTGAGTTGATGGATTTCCAGAATTGTTTGGGGTTAGAGGAGTGGTTAGACTGGAGTTTGATATAGTATACTTTTTTGTCTTGTATGATACGTTTTTTTGCTAAGTTGTGGACTTGTTTATATTTAAGAAGGGTGTCAGGGTGCCAATCATGATGATAGAGTTTCCAGGTCTTGTCCCTTTGTTGCATGAGTGTTTTGGTATCTTTACTAAGCCAAGGGGAGGAATTGTTTTTTATACATTTTATTCTTGGAGGGGCTTGGGAGTTAACAGTGTCTAAGAAGGTAGAGTTGAAGAATTCGACAGCACTGTCCAGAGGTAGAGTTTTTAGAGGGTCCCAATTTATCAGTTTGAGAGAATTGGAAAAGGTTGTAGGGTTAAAGTTGTTGAGATTCCGAGTATGGATGTATTGGTGTAGATGCGGAGGGGAGGGGGTTGCTCTATGGATGAAGGCTGGTAAGTGATCACTGATGGAGTCTGGTAAGGTGCCAGTGTGGGAGATTTTGTTAGGGTGGGAGACAAGGATCCAGTCCAGTATGGAGCCTGGGGGGTTATTTTTATTAGGTCTGGTTATAGCATTTGTGAGTTGAGTGAAATTACATAGATTGATTGAAATGGTGGGGTTATTGGCAGTAATTTTGTTCCAGTCAATGTTCACATCTCCTAGGATGTATGCCTCAAGCTTGATATTATATGAGGCCTATTGAAGGATTTCCTCAAGTGTGTTAATGTTGTTTCCAGGGGGGATATAGAGGGCTATAAAGCAAATGCTTTTCTGGTTATTTAGTTTGAGATTTCCTATGACTAGTTCAACGTTGTTAAACTGTGAAATAGGATTTTAGTAGGGAGTGATGGAGAGTAGGTTAGAGTAGATTAAGGCTACTCTTCCACCCTTCTTTTTTAGATGGTCTTGTCTAAGTACTTAAAACCCTGGGGGGTAGTATTTCAGAGTCTGAATTATGGGGTTTTAGACATGTCTCAGAGACAGCTGCTATGTCAGGTTGGTTTTGGGATAGCCAAGCATGGAAGTGGGCTGATTTGTTTCTTAGTCTCTGGGTATTGATGATCAAGATCTTCAGGCATTTAGGGTTGGTAGTATGGGTGGTAATGGGGGGAGATTGATTACTGCTGTTACTAGGTCCTAGGTTGGGGTGTATGTCTCCTGCTAGGCATAGGAAATTAAATGGGAAAGATAGCAGGAGTTTGGATTTGCTCCTAGAGTTTGGTGGGAGGTACAATAGTACTTTGGGAAGATGATGCTTCACTGAGGTGTATAGGAGTTTAAGTTTAAAGCAGAGAAGTGGGTTTGGAAGCACTAGGAAGGAGGATATAGTGTGGAAATGAGATGTGGCAGTGTTATGATTTGTATCAGGGGTGATTGTGAGGTGAGGAGGGGACAGGAAAGAAGGGGGTCGTTTGTAAAAGGAATAGGACGTGGCATGGTATAGCGGTATTAGGCTAAGGGAAGGAATGAGAATGGTTTGAAGAGACATGGGGTGGTGTAGGTATGATGGAATAGTTGGGGGTTAGATGTTGAGGATGTAATAGATTAATTGGTGACAGTGTAGGAGGGAGGAGTATGGAAGTGTATCTAGAGCTTTAAGGATTAGAGATGGGAGGGGTGAGAGAGTATTGGAGGATGGGAGGGGAGGGGTTAGTGATGAGATGAGAGTGGACTGGGTGATACAGGGGGTGGGGAATCATGGGTAGGATAAGTGTAGGAGCACTGGAGGTGGGATTTGGGAGTAGGGGAGCGGAGTGAGCCCGCAGGGCGAACAGAGCGGGTAGACCCAAGGAGAAGGAAGAAGGCAGGACTCTGAAGAACAATCAATGGTTAGGTAGGTGAGCTCAGAGGTAAGGAAAGTATGGAGGATGTAGCATTTGTTTACTGTAGTTGCTTGTTAGGTAAGAATAGAGAGGGCCACAGAGATTATATGCTAAAGGCAGGGTATTAATGGATCCTTTGGAAATAATTCAGTGTTTGTTTAACCTGGGGGATAAAGTGAATACTTATGCAATAGGCATGTGCTGCCACCTAGTGGACAAGCAATAGATGACAGGAGCACTTAGAGCAGAGTAGGGAAAGTTAAAATTAATTTAAGAACAAAATAGTGGGGTAAATTAAGTCCTTGGTAGGCTGCTAGCAATGGAGCGCAGGGCTAAATACAACAGTAAAACTGGTTATAATGTCATTCCCTTTTGGATACATACACTTTAGGCCAATGTCGTAGAACAAGCAAAGGAAGGTGAGAGAACAGTGGAGGATACCTGCATGGAGGTTCTTTTTTTCTGTCAGGAAGCCTGAATATCTGGAATGGTGGTAGACTTCAGGTTAGGTTATACACTGTAGGCAAACTGTAAGAAAAGGGAGATATATAAAGTATTAGCAAGATAATAGTATGCGGGTTTAGCAAGTTAAATGATTCAGTATAGCACACTATAGTCTAGAGGACAGTATGAGATGAGGGTATGTGAGATTACTAGGATAGAACATAGAATTGGAGCAATCAACAACTAAAATCACAGAGCAATAAAATTAATCAGCAGCAGACACTTTCACAGAGCAGTTAAAATCATCCTAAGCCATTATTCTGAAAGAGCTGCATGCAGAATGAACATCAAATAAAGTATTACATGGACAGTACATAAATTATACACTCTAGTATAAATAATAGGCAGTAATTTGCAGCAGGACAATTAATTCAGTTATTGGCAGTTGGGCTCAGACTGGACAGAATTTAGTATTAGCAATAGCTACTGCACATATGTGTAAGCATTTTAACAGTGCTTTCACTATTTAGCTCCTATAATATGTGCAAACACGTGTAACAGCCTAGTCCCAGCTAATGAATGGCAAACATACAGGTGTACACTGGCACTGGCATGTACAGATGGGGATGGTGGGCCTGAGGTGGGGTGAGGGGTCGGTTGTGCAGCACATGTATCTTACATGATACTTTCTGTAGGTTTCCAATATGGTCATGGTACACCAGTACACATTGCAATGCATGACATTTGTGGACCTCGTCTGTTATGCATACACTACCTGTAGAGGCCTGGCTGATGTTTCCTATGGTACAACTGTCACATTTGATTACCCTAACCCATAGGAAACATGTTTGCAGAGTCCAGGCAACTGCTGACACTGGTACTGCACAGCCAGTACTTGCTAGACATTCCTGCAACCCCCTCAGTGCTGTGGCATGTTACTAGGCAGCCCACATGACCAGTTTGCTACATGTGACATCATCTGTCTTGGATGGCCATCTGTTTATTTCCTACATCATTCCTGTCCCATACATACTTGCCACATAAATGACTGTATGCACTGTTTGCCATGGTATATGCAATGGTGAGGTATGGCTACATGTCCAGCTCATGGGTGCTATCTGTTGGGTATGGGGCCCACGCTATGTCGTGTAAGATGTGTGCAAGCCACGGCCGCCTCTGTTTCAGGTAAGTGTGCACATTTGATGGCCAAATGTCTTGGACAGCAGACCAATACATGGTGTGACACTGGGGACATGTACTTGCTGAAAGGTGCATTTCCATGACAAATGCATGCAGTCAGTAGCTCAACAGCTGCTTCCACTATATTTTATCTGAAGTGTGTGCACACATATGCTTCTAGAGTTTGTGAAGGTATGTATTCCCCATATTTGCTGCCCTAACCTACGATTCCATATTACACACTCATTGCTCATTTTGGGACCACACTGCAGGTTTTAAGGGCTGTGGACCGCAGTATTATGATATGCCGTAGTGTAGATCTGTAACAGTTGCCATTGTAATACTGGTATGTACACTGTTGTAGCACTGTATAAGGGTGATATTTCACACATGTCCCTACTGTAGGTCATTTGTCCCACCATTATGTTCATCTCTGTGGACACATTTTGCAATGACAGGATGTTAGTTATACTGCAAGTGTCTGACATACCCTTCAGGTACACCATCATGGTCACCACTGTGATGCAATGCAGTTAACAGCAACAATACCCGAACATGTATGACATGCATTATGGGTAGGTGTGTTAGATGTGTGCATGGAATATATCATAGCCATAACATGACCGGTGTATTGGCAAGCATGAACATAAACCATACTCACCAGATACAGGCTGCTGCATTTGAGGTATACCAGAGGGACCTACATAAGTGTGTGAGAGATGTGATGTCAGTAGCCACAGCTGTGGCATTGGTACAGGGTGGGTGCAGCATTACAGTACATCAAGAGTACAAGTCCACAATACTACAGCTTATGCACATTAGTTTATTACTACCATGCAGCAACAGACTATATATATATATATATATATATATATATATATATATATATATATATATATAAATATCATCTCACATAAGCATGATCTACCTGTACAGATGCAGATTGATATGCAACAGTGGTCTACTAATGTGTCCTGTGGCCTTACCTGCACGCTCCTCTGCCAATGTGTGGGTAGCACCGACCTCCCCTATACTGTCTGCCAGTTGTTGTGTGTGCGGGTGTGTAGGTTGCACAAGGCTGGCGAGGAGCTCCCCAACATGTGTCGGGGGGGTGACATGACCCCCCTGTTATGAGGTGATTGCCCCAGACTGCAGCAGCATGCTGACGGGCATTTTGAAGAACTTCGCTGCAATGATGCCAGACCTGCTTATAACTGTGGTTATGCAGGCCGACATCATTGACCCTGTGTACTAGATCATTCCACAGGGCGGTCCACTTCTGCTGCTCATAGGCTCTTCTGCCAAACAGCACCTGCTAGTGCTGTACCAGGTGTGTGATAATGACCTCATTTTCATCCGCTGAATAGACAGGTAGTCTGCCATGTGACATCTTGCCTGAAAGACATAAAGATGGAAACAGGTCTGAGAAACTCATACA